>NW_025765129.1:0-255881 GCF_003918875.1 Haliotis rubra | reverse complement strand
TATGGTGATGATCGAACCATCATCCACCGTTAGTTCATCACGTCGTATTTCGAAAACATATCGTCGTCAAAACTATGTTATTACTTTCGGTATTAAGTCGGGTTAAAACATGTTATGATTAATGCATTATATGCCGTAATATCATCATTACCCTCAAACAACACTTTACGGAATAAGAAGTTATTACCATCACCATGACCGAATTTGTTATACCGATATTATTCATAACGATGCTGCTCTTTCGTTCTGTGCCAGTTCGAAAGACAAATTTTCGCAGATACTATCGCGACGCGTTTCGTCATTGAACATGTAACACGTGCCAGCAATTTCGCGATTCTGCAATATTTTATCCGGTAACTCACATGTAACGCAAGCCGGTTACTTCGATCATCTTCGTCGGCAGGTATCCATAGTTGTAATTGCGACATATTTAAGAATGTTTTCTGGCAGTGTTTCGATACCGATATACAGATCGAGTGAATTCAGATGTTCCGGGTGATGACTGCATGCGTGCCCGGCAAGATATGACAATACTATACTCACATGACTGCAGCAATGTTATAAAACAGGCTCAGAGTTAGCGGTGAAGTTATCATGCTCAACCACCTTTGACGATGCCCGTCAGTTCCTTTCGACTTCATTTCGGTTTCTGCAGCCTATCGGGTACGTTGCCAGCTCATATCAAATCGAAGTCCATGATACCGGGAAGATAGTTTACGGTTCCATTGAACGCATTCTCTTTATTAAAGTCGATAGCAATAAGCCGCCTGGCTCGTGTTGAAGGATTCAAACGTCGAGCCAGGTGTCCGGCCCAATAATGTCGTAAAACATACGGACAGCAAGTGATACCGTCTCTCAATCTCTTCTTTTCAGCAGTTTACGGCAATCGTCCGATGCCAGCTGATTCATCTCGAGGAGATATTCGCCTTCGATAATTCGAAATATTAAGGTTTTCTGTCTTCTTTCCTCGCGTAGAAGGAAAGATCGCGACGATCAAATGAACCGCAGCTAGATTGTCCTGTTCGTTGATTTGTTGCGTTGTGTTTGTCTGTGCTGGTGTATTCGGGCTGGAGCATAGCGGAATAGTGCGCTTTCAGCGAGGGTTTCGGAACACAATACAGCGTTATTACATCAATACGAACAGTATTAACGATATGGGTTAGTCTGAAAATATATCGTTATATCAGCTCAGCGACGAACACATATCGCCGGAATATGGGTAATTGTACGAATATTCATACACAGACGCCCTCAAAACTTACTGAGTCCTAAGTTTGTTCGTCGCGCTCACTGAACACGTTGCCGACGTTAGTGAAAGGCGTATTCGCTAAGTCAATTAATAGTGAACAAAGCACAGCCGATCGTCTCTTATTGAGTCCTTAGTATATCAATAACCAGAATAACCTGAATTAACAGGATATGTAACATTAATCAAAGTATTATTATCTAACGCTTGTATATTGCGGATTTCAAACACAGTAGCGTGCTTTACCGTAGCGCTTCGACAAGAAGAAGAAACGTGGAAACTAAAACAGAATACTGGCCAATAGTACGGAATCACATTGTAATGCCGTATAAAAATACACCGAATGAATAGCTTCGAACATTATTTATCTTTATCAGTCAGACGTAGTTCGTGACGTTCGGGCACAATTATAAATAACCATTTCAGCCAAGTATGAACAGAATAATTTCGTGTGTTCATATTAGGTGTCTTTCATTCAATAATGGATCAGTAAACATTGTTCGACTTTCATGCTTCAGGCACAAGAATAGTTTTCGAAGTCATAATAGCTCTTTTCGACTAAGATTGGCGAAAAGAAACTGACAATCTTCTAACATATCAGTACATAGCACACACTCAATAAAACCAATGAGTGACATCACAGCACCGATCCACGGTGGCAGTTTTGACACGATGACATGCATGTCAGAGAGTCTGACTCACTCGATCCTGTTAGACAGTTTTATTGAGTGTGGTGCGCGTGTGTGTGCACGATATTTAGAGGTTATTACAGTTTTCTTTCGCCAGTCTTATGGTAGAAGTCGAGGGCTGTTATGACCTTCGAAAGGGAACCGTGATATCATAACCTTTGTATTATATATACCTCACCAAGGGCAAACCGAAACATGAGTCAGACAATGACCTTGTTTCATCCGATCCAAATTTTTCACGTGAAAGTGAAAAGAGACACTACAAACAACTATGGTTACATCGAAATTCCAATTCTTGTTTCATTACAAAAATGGTACTGACAAATGAAGTTTAATTTAAAGTTCGTATTTCATATTTTGGCGGTGAGGTTGAAAGTAGCATGACCTTAACCCAGACGTCACAGGACCGCATCTGTTTGATAAGGTCGTAAAATGATCTCAAAAATTCACCTGTTATGTGTTCTTGCGCTCATTCAGTGTATTTTTGTAACGTACAATGTGATTTAATATCAAGTCCGTACCAGATCGCCAAACATTTTGAAGCGACCAGAACTCTTGTTTTGAGATTTCCACGTTTTCCAGATTTCTTCCTTGTCAGAGCACGCTGTACGACAGAGCACGCTGCGTAATTCGACGTGTTTGCAAGGATTAGAGGGAGCGTAGTGTTGCAATATACAAATGATTAGATAGTACCAAATACAATACTGATTAATATTTACATATCCTGTTGAATGGGTTGGTCTCAAAATTCTGGACTGGTTATTATACCTGTTGCTCAATAGGACCCAGTCAGCAGTAAACGAGACTGTTGTTTAATCACTGTATTGATCTAGCGAAGATACATAGCCACTAACATCAACAGCGTTCATGTTAGTGAACGCTGTATCTTAGCTGTTTTGACTTGAACTTAAATAAACTAGGACGTATATTAAGTTTTGAGCGTCTGTGTGTATTCATTCCTGTACCAGTTTAGTACCCGCCAATACGGCTGATATGATCGATATTCGGTCCTTGGCTGATATGGTTGATATATATTTTCGGGCCAGGTGGTCAGTGTGGTATATCGTTGAATACCCGCTTCATATTGTGCAATAACATGTATTGTGTTCCAGAAAACCCTCCACTTGAAGCTAGCACACCTACTACCTATCCCGCTCTCTCCAGCCCCAGATACACTATCTACAAGACAAAACTACAACACAACAAAACATCAAACGGGCTTTAAGGATAAAAATCTAAGCTGCGAGTTTCATTTTGATAAATCCACGGTCACCATCACTCACGGAAGGAAGACAGAAAATATGCTTCTTCAGATTATCAAAGAGAGTATATCGGAAACGGATATTCCTCAGATGAAATCAATAACATGGACGATTGCGCATGGAAACGCCTGCTGAAGAAGCCGGGTCAAGAGAGGGGAGACGGACATGTCCTTACTGTCAAATATGGCACGACGGTGAAAGTTGTTGGACCACCTGGCATCATACGACGTTTGAATCAATGCTTACAACGGGCCAGGCAGGACAGGAGGCAGGATCTACAGAATCAGCCGCGACTGAAAATAAAGAAGAATGCATTCCAATGTCACAGGACTGCAATGAACTATCTTCCCAGTATAAATGGGCCCAGTTTGATGAGCTGACGAAACGTCTCACTGGTTTTACGCTTGATAAAACACAGAAGTGAAATAAGGGTTAGAGGACCTCCGAAGGAGACTGACGAAGCTGTGGGCATCATTAAAGGTGAAGTTGAGCGTGTCACTAGCTTCACCATAACTCTAGGCCCTGACATAGGCATTCTTATGGTCGGGAATGTCTCGAAACGTGTAGGTGAAAAGTATAAATGTATCATATCTGCCCAGGAACATTTCGGGCACATGCAGTCTATCCCATCACGGACGCTGATTCACTCTTAGTCTAAGTATATCAGGTATGGCAAACCATCTGCGAGTACTGCAGAAAACATTCACTAAATATTGCGTCTGTCTGTCTGTTATAACTATGAATACACAATGCCATTTAGAAAGTGGTCAAATGTAACACGTTACTATGTGGAGTTACACCGATAGGACTCAACCCAAAATAGTATTAGAATCTGTAGAATATAGCACGTGTTACATGCTTTTAACTAATACAAACCCAAAGTAAGTTACACGTCTGACAAAAGAAACATCTGAAAAATTTGAATAATCTTTCCAAGTATTTTCTTTTCAGAACAAAAAGGCAAGGAAGGTTAGCGTCGTTATGAATGCTCTCGAAAAAGCAACAGGTACTCATTCATGTGTTTCTTTCAATTCAGTCATAGGTGAAACAGTGGAGTAATGCTTTCTTATTCCATAGAACAGTTGTATTTCAAGGAATGTTTGAATAATGATGATATTATTACAATATATAGATACATTAATCATACTTATGTTTAACCCGACTTAAATACCAAAGTATGCCTGGAACGATGACATTGGTATGATTTTTCCAAATATTCTGACAGTGGAGTAATTCTTCCTTATTCCATAGAATGTTGTATTTCAAGGAATGTTTGAATAATGATGATATTAATACAATATATAGATACATTAATCATACTTATGTTTAACCCTGACTTAAATACCAAAAGTATGCCTGGAACGATGACATTGGTATGATTTTTCCCAATATTCTGACAGTCGAGTAATTCTTCCTTATTCCATAGAATGTTATATCTCAAGGAATGTTTGAATAATGATGATATTATTCCAATATATAGATACATTAATCATATTATGTTTCACCAGATTTAAATACCAAGCTGTGCCTGGGACTATGGTATTTCTATATTATATACACTATGTTCACAACTTTCAGGCTGATGTTATTGTCAACACCACGAACACAGAGTTGCACCTAGACACAGGGCCTGGAGTGTCAATGTGTATTTCTAAGGCAGCAGGAAGCACCATCACTGATGAGCTGAAGCGAGATTACCCTAACGGCATACAGCATGGCGAAGTGGCTCCAGTCTGGGGCCCGGCAACATCACATCCTGTAAGGCTATTTATCATGGCGCCCTGCCTCCCTTCCCACCGAAAGACTGTCCAGACTATGAGCAGAAAGAAGAAGAGTGTTTTAAGGTAAATAGCATTTTTGTTCTTGTTGACAACGCCTTTGTGACAGCATTTTTATGCCGTTGGCATTGACATTATCAGAAGCTGAAGAACTGCTGGGACGGCGGGGACAGCCGGTTAAAGCTTTCTCTTCACATCAAAGGCCTGGGTTCAGATCTCCACAGGCATACACTGTGTGAAGCCCTTTTCAGTCAGTTTTAATTTTCCTGTGATATCGATCAAGCGTAGTAAACCCAAATTCACTAACTGAGTTAGTCATTTAAAACCGATAGGTATTTCTGGATAATTCCGGAGAGTGCAACCAGAGGTTACATGTGATGCAGTGAAATTAGACATGTAAAATGAAATATACAAAACGGATTCTGTTGCAGAAAAGTAATTGCTGTTGTTTGTGAATATATAAAACTGTACATGGAACTATTAAATACATATGCAGAGAACGAATCCCTGATCATGACGTATACCTATTGCATACGCTTATTTTCTTGTAAAATATTATCCTGACTATCACCATCATCATCATCATCATCATCATCAATAGATATACTTGTTCAGATTTAAGATCCTCAACGAAATACAGTTTGCAGGAACACATCCGCCATTACCTCTTTCTTGGTACACTGGTACATAACTCAGTCAATCTGTTTCAGTGAATTTTTGCTTCATTATTCATTTGATCCAGAGGATGGTTCAAACACATCATTTTTTTATTTTTGCATCATTATTCATTTTGGGTTTTTTCGAGAGGGTGGGTCAAACACACCTCTTTAGTTTTGCAACATTATTCATTTGATCCAGAGCGTGGTTCAAACACATGTGTTCTATTCATGCAGTGGATGGTATCCCTGGTATTCAACTGTCTCATTAAGGCATCCGAGCAGCGGCATACCTCCATTGCCTTCCCTGCTCTTGGAACCGGACTCCTGAATTACCCAGTCCAACACGTCGTCCAGCTGATGTATAAAGCTATAAGACTCTTCAACGAGGACAAAGGAACTGGGTCCATTAGTGAGATCATTATCGTGATCTATCCAGAGACTAAGCTCTCAGTCAAACAGGTAATGGGCACTTTTATTGTACTTGGGTAGGCACGGTTGGCTCTCTCTTTTAAAGTGAAGGTTCCCAAGCATAGAACTAAGATCATGGGTTCGGATCCCAGTCGAATCATCTGCTTGATGGTTGGTCAGCACCGTATATATGTAAGGCTGTAAACGTCAAATACATAAGACAAAAATGGCGCAATGTGATAGTGAGTGAGTTTATATCCCAGCTATTTGGCGGCGGTCTTGACCAGACAATCCAGTGATCAACAGCATGAGCATCGATCTACGCAATTGGGATACGATGACATGTGTCAACCAAGTCAGCGAGCCTGACCCCTCCGATCCCGTTAGTACGGGTTACTGAAGATCAATTCTAACCCGAATCTTGATAGCAATCAGCTGTGCACACGTTTCCCGGCGAGCAAGTTTAAACATGCACAATAATATAACGGGATGAATTCTGACGCAGTCATCAGTAAATATAATACGGAGTACTATTGTTTAACCCAAAGAAATATAACCTAGCATGAACGTGGTAAGTTGTACGCACATGGAATGGGGTAAAATAGGGGTATTTTATTTATTCGCGATTACGACTCGGCCTCAGTGTCTGTCATCTTTGCAATCATTTGGATCTGGAAGTCCATGTGTCTTGGGGGTAGGTGCTTTCTAAGGCCTAAGAGACAGCTGGCAGTTCCGGCAATTACTGATTGCGCGAATAATTGACCGCGCGATGTAGTCTAAACTGTCAATTCCGCGAAATTTGCACCGAGCGAAAAAAAGTACGTTTACATATAACATATATATATTTGATTATATGAAATTGATCATGTTGTGTTTCAGCTGTTTCTAGCTCACCGCCATACATACAAGTTGTCGACAAAGCATCTCACAAGCATACAAGAGTTTCACGAAGGTTCGAAATCGTGTTCGATGAAGATGTGAACACTATCGTTAAATACAATAAACAATGTCGTTAGATAACAATATCAATAATTCAATCAAATACCTTAACTAGGTAATCTATAAGTAAGAAATGATAGATATATCGTTTTACATGATTACACATGCAATGCCCCGGACATGTACAGAATACAGAGTAGATAGTGCTATTGATTCATGTTATGTGTCTCTTGGTTGTAGAGACTTACTTTAAACCTGATATTTTCATTTACTTCTAGTTTTTGTAGATATACATATTATATTTTCTGAGGGTAAACTGTGTCTCTCATTTCTATGAATAGAGATGAAAAAGGATCACAAGCGGAAGTGTGAGGTTCGAGTCCACGTGGGTAACACACTATTGCAGGTTGTGAATGCCAACGTTCATGATGCCAGAGACGTCGCCGAGGTAGTCCTTGTTACATGGAATGATAAGGAAATTGAGAGTAAGTACATTGATTCAAGAGTGTTATCTATGTAATGTATATTTTGCGACTACACGGATTTATGAAAGTGTTTGAGCTCCATATAAAGTTTATTGAAAATAAATTTATTCTGAATTATTAAAATACATGTTTCAATACATATCGGTGAATACATTTCCACGACTTGCAGGTAGTGATTCACAATGACAAAGTACATAGTAATGCACGAGGTACAATTTGTTGTTTTCGTGTTTGTTATCTTATATGAACATCAATATTTGTTATTTGACACTTTGGTGTTCAGGAAAAGATGCTTTCGTTTAACCGTAATTAACGCCGCGTTTTGCTCACAGTCACTGTCTAGTTAGTATACTGCAAACGGGAGCAACATGGTGATGCCAGACATTTATATGTTCATCGATACACATCATCAATGTAGAACCATCATCTACAGCAGTGCAACAAGACAACCATATTCGTTTTGTGCACATTATTTGTATGGATCGAAACCAAACCTTTTAACCATGGAAGGAAGAAAGTGCTCCCTTTATTATCACTGATTGGTTTGTCTAGTACCGGCTCTACTGTGTTCAGGGCACTGTGTTATTATGGAATACTGTTGTATGTGACGTGGCAAAACAAACGTAATTGCCATTCCAAACATATAAATCATAGAAAATGTTGAAGAGGGTATCTTCTGTAAAGTACAACATGATGCCTATTTCGAGGTACACAATCGGTATAGAATGCTGGACCTGTGTATGCCCTGTATTCCAGATCCTAAAGACAATCCCAGTCTTATGAGCCTGTTTCCACACGCGATGGAATGGCAAGGAGACGCTTATGGTTGGTGATGCAAAGTGTTTCCATACTCTGTTGATTGATGAAGAAAATGTCGAGTATTCATTCATTCATTAGTTCGTTTGTTCGTTCCTTTCATTCATTTATCCATCGAGCATCCGTTCATCCACCAACCAACCCATACATTCATATATTCATTCATTTCTTACGAAATAATAGAATATATGTCCTAATGGAGTTACCACAACATGAGTATAAACTATATTGCGACAGTTGTTATATTTCTCTGTCTCATCAGTATATTTTGTTATTTTGTGTTTCTACTTGCTCTAAATTAAATTGAAGTAATTACAACTGTATTATAATAAATAAATGATACATGTTATAGTGTATGCATTTTAATACGTTCTATATATATACAGTGTCTGAGCTTAACGAGACCATGTGTGCCCTGGACAGCACCAGTCTTACAACTATGACGCTGGTACACTCATACATACGGGGGAACCAAGTAGACGTGGCTAGTGAGGCTATTGCACAGGGGATAAGGAGCGCTACTGACAAACTGAAGTGCAACACCGTCACCATACCAATCGTTCCTTCAGGTAAGGATGGCTACATCCACAAAATCATTTTATTCTGTATCCGATCGAATAATTCAGTTTCGTTCATGACTTCAACGCCTGCTCCATAAGAAAATGTGAGAAGTGTCAGTGCACATTGCATAGCACTAGTATTGACATTCTTCTATCTTGTTTTGTGTGTATGCATGCTTCATTGGATAGCGTTGGTATTTTTTCATCTAACCTGTATTGATACATGCATGCTTCTTGGCCAAAGTAAGAAAGATATTTAGAACTGAATGTGAGAGTCGATATTCATTGGATAGCGCTGGTATTTTTCCATCTAACCTGTATGGATGCATGCATGCTTCTAGGGAAAAGTAAGAAACATTTTTAGAACTGAATGTGAGAGTCGATATTCATTGCATAGCCCTGGTATTGTCGTTCATCTAACGTGTTTGGTTTGTATGCATGATTCTAGCCATGATGGGGAAAAAACCAAATGCTGCTGCTCGATTGGTTCACGCCGGAGTGAAGAAGGCAAGCGACTGTGTTCACGTTGTGACAGTCATCATTCCTGATATCCACACATTTTCACAATTTGCCACCAAACTAGCAGAGCTATGCAAGGGCGAGTTACAAGTTCGTGCAGACATCGACAGGTCGCCAGTTGCAGGTATGGATATCTTCAGAACATTTTGAATTCTTTTTAATGAAATATGTAATGTTCATGGTATAGCTTTGGTTTATTGGTATACCAGACATGGCGTGGTTTGTTTGTTGTTTAACGCTGCACTCAGCAATATCCCAGCTATATGGCAGCGGTCTGTAAATTATCGAATCTGGACCAGAAAATCCAGTGATCAACATCGTGAGCATCAACGTTAATCAACCAAGTCAGCGAGCCTTAAAACCCAACCCCATTAGCTTAGTCGCCTCTTACAACAAGCATGGGTTGCTGAAGACCAATTCTGAACCAGATCTAAAGGATTAGAGGGAGATCAACCCCTCGTGGAACAGTGGCTACCTGAGAAATATCTAGGCCACCCTACCACACCACAGGTAGATAAGACACAAGTCCACAAAAGCCTCGAATCTCTTTTTGCCCTAATATGTTTACAACCATTCTCCTGCAAATTGTCCCACCCCAAAACTATAGTATGACATCAATCATCGCTACACATACAATAGTGAAACCTTGATGTATTTTGAGTATTTATGAAGTGGACATCATAGTTCAGTAACCCATGCTTGTCATAAGAGGCGACTAACGGGATCGGGTGGACAGGCTCGCTGACTTGGTTGACACATGTCATCGGTTCCCAATATTGCGCAGATCGATGCTCATGTTGTTGATCACTGGATTGTCTGGCCCAGACTCGATTATTTACAGACCGCCGCCATATAGCTTGGACATTGCTGAGTGCGGCATAAAACTAAACTCACTCACTCATTCACTCACTCTGTGCACAGGACTGAATTATTCCAAAACATTTATGATTCTCCCCAGATGACCTATGGAAGGGAACCTATGCAGAAAAGGCCCACCAGTCCCAGGTTAGCCGTCTCTCAACGAGAGTTGTGACGATTGACCAGTTTCAATACACCATCACTTCCGACTCTGATGACACCAACCGGAATGCTGCCGAGGAATTTAAGATGGAGCTTACCAAAGATATACCTTCTCACAGTTACATTAAGTTCAATTGAGAGTTATCTCTCCAAGACACAGAGGAGAAAAAGTGTGGCTTTCAAACTCGTGCGACAAGTCCTTGTCAACGTGATTTTATTTCAGTATTGCAGAAATGTAACAATATTATGTTGCATTTACATTTATTCCTGATAATGAATAGTTTCCGTGTGAAACAATATGCTACCACTCTAAACTGGCGAGCAGAAGAAAGTATAACGAGCATTATTATTTTATGTCTTAATTGAAAAATGAATGACACTTGTTAAGTCAAATGTGAATGACACTATGTCTATTTAACCATCACTCACTCCGACCGCGGGCGGTGGGGTAGCCTAGTGGTTAAAGCGTTTTCGATTCCCCACATGGGTACAATGTGTGAAGCCCATTTCTGGTGTCCCCTGCCGTGATATTGCTGGAATATTGCTAAACGCGGCGTAAAACCATACTCACTCACTCACTCCGGCCGCAGTTTGTTAAAGGGAAACTGTGTGTTGGGTAGTTATGATTGTATAAAAATATGTTGTTCAGAGAATACGGGGGTAAATATGAACTTACAATGATTGAAATGTAAATTTGTGAAGAAAAAAGGTTGCTGGTTTTTTTCAGAAAGGTTGTCTGGGATACCCATCGGCAGTTTTGTTTTATGCGAAGGCACTCTCTTCAATTCTTAAATGTTTCAAACCAAATTATTTTTTCCATGAAATATTCTTTGCTTGCTGAGTAAACGATATTACAGATTTTTTTCGGATATATAGTACACGCATCTATATTCCTTCGTTTAGGTGTATATGTATTGCAATTCTGGGACTATAGTCAATCAACCAGCACGTGTCAACAAGAAACTGAACAAAGCAAAAGGCATACCCCGGGGAACCCATCGTCTTGCTTCAGACGTCATGTTTACACCATGTTTGTGTTGACGGAGAATTGTTGCAAATGTGTACCAATATGTTCTTGTCTGATTGCCTGTGGTTAGACAAATATGATTCAAAATACAGAAGTGTACAACACCGTACAGTTTGTTGTTTACAATAGTGTACATTACAGTACACAGTTTATTGTCCAGTGTACAATATTGTACATTGTGTTATCCAGTGAACAATAGTGTAGGATACCATACATTGTGGTGTTGTCCAGTGTACAATATTGTACATTGTGTTATCCAGTGAACAATAGTGTACGATACCATACACTGTGGTGTTGTCCAGTGTACAATAGTGTACAATATTGTACATTGTGTTATCCAGTGAACAATAGTGTAGGATACCATACATTGTGGTGTTGTCCAGTGTACAATATTGTACATTGTGTTATCCAGTGAACAATAGTGTACGATACCATACACTGTGGTGTTGTCCAGTGTACAATAGTGTACAATATTGTACATTGTGTTATCCAGTGAAAAATAGTGTAGGATACCATACATTGTGGTGTTGTCCAGTGCACAATATTGTACATTGTGTTATCCAGTGAAAAATAGTGTAGGATACCATACATTGTGGTGTTGTCCAGTGCACAATATTGTACATTGTGTTATCCAGTGAAAAATAGTGTAGGGTACCATACATTGTGGTGTTGTCCAGTGTACAATATTGTACATTGTGGTGTAATCCAGTGAACAATAGTGTACAATACCGCACAAAGTTGTGTTGTTCATCCTTAAAATAGTGTACAATACCATTTTTTTAAACTATGGTAGGTATTCAAAGTTTTGACAGTTCACACGGTTAAATTGCTAGCATGCCTTGTTATCATCAGCTAGCAGGAGGAGTACAAGAGGTCAGATAGTTCGGAATTTGTTGTCTCCCCTCATGACCGTATCCAAAATAATGTTCACTTCAATGTGGCCAAGGACTAAATTATCACACTACAAATCTGTGCCATATCATGCTTATGAAAACAATCGTTTTTAACACTAAGTGCTAAAGAAGTATCAACTTATAATTACAAATATGAAGCCTATTGAAAGCAAAAATGCGATAGATGTAGCAATATGAAAGCAATTGTTTAAACCCTTGTTCAACGCTGTATGTTTGATAATAAAGCAAGATGTACTCCATGTTTTATTTCATGTTATTATTGAGTAGTTTGGGTTGTTGGGTAGATTTGGTGGCTGACACGACTGTGCTATCTCTTCATGCAGCTTATGTATGTCCTATGAGATGACTTAACGTCAAGGATGGGTTAGCCTAGTGGTTTACGCGTCCGCTCGTGACGCTGAAGACCAGGGTTCGACACCCCACATGGGTACAAAATGTGCAGCCCATTTCTGGTGTCCCCCGCATTCATATGCCTGGAATATTAGCTTAAATGAGTGTAAAACCATACTCACACACCCCCTCACACACTAACTTAACGTCAGGCTCGGTGACTTTGTGTATGGCATGCCACTATATCCAAATGGCGTTTAACGTTTCTCATAACACCAACCACTACTTGTACAGGTAAATGACGTAACTGAAGGCTTGAAAAATAGTAGAGGATTGACCATGTATGTAGAGACACTCATGGTCCCGCTTTATCAATAAGCATTAGTCAAGTGTTATGTACATGCAAGCTAGGAAACTTACTCTTTGTTAACTTTTTGTTTCAATTTTGAAATTGACACGTAACAATTATTTGAAGTGCCCCTTCTGCATCAGCCACATTTGATTCTCCATTTTCTACAGAAGTTGCCCTTTCATTTTCGTCTTCACATTGTTTTTATCTCAAAAATAGGTATCTTAAAAAATACCTCAGTTTGTGTATAATGATAGTCATTTGCCATATATATGTCCAGACATTATTACCCCCAGTCAATGGATCAATATGCACTACAACCCATGCTGCATGTTAGGCGCTAAAAGGTTAACAGTCGTGCGACCATCCACCGGGTACCCATACACTGCTGGGTGGATAGAAGTAATTTTGAAAGTCACTTGCCTAAGGCGTGGCCACATGCGTTACATGTGCTTTGTTGTGGGTCAGGAATAGAGTCCCACAAACTCTCAGGAGGTTACCCATCGAAGGAGTCTGCGCGACTAGCGTGGCTTAACTTCAATAGATTTGTGACCTGTGCTCATGAGGGAAACGCACCACAACAACATTAATATGTGCATAATAATTGTGTAAGCATGTAGATAACTGCATGCTCTTGATTTTAATCATTACATGTACATATGTACTTGATGAAAATGTAAAAGGTTTAAAAACATATATGTATAATCAGCCGTTCACGGCCTGAACTGAAATACAGAACGTTTCTGTTCCGACGACCGTAGCCCCCACCGCCTCCTGCGTCTCCTCAACAGATCGTATTCATGTGCTACTTTGATAACATTCCAGGGCATGTCATGCACATTTGTATACACGCATAAAGCTCGTCAGTCGTGCAGTGTATCAATTTCTATACACCGCGGATTTAACACTACAAAAGGTTTATCGGTGTTTCACACAACCAATGTCCTAATATCAGCCGTGTAAACATTCAGCTGAGTGGAACTTCAGCAAATGTGCTACTATATACCACAATATTTCAATACACAACTTAACCCGTGAAGGTCCGGGTTAGAATATTGTCTTCAGTAACCCCTGCTTGTCGTGAGAGGCGACTAACGGGATCGGGTGGTCAGGCTCGCTGGCTTGGTTGACACATGTCATCGGTTCCCAATGGCGCAGATCGATGTTCATGCTGTTGATCACTGGATTGTCTGGTCAAGACTTATTTACAGACCACCGCCATATAGCTGGAATATTGCCGAGTGTGGCGTACAACTAAACTCACTCACTCACTCAATACGCAACTTCCTGCATGAGGAATTCCTTTAATCCCCATGTGTCACTGGACGTTTACGTGCAATGTGACGTGCTTGCAATTGTTCAGACGTTTATAACTTCTCTGAAACCCACGAACCTTTATGTACTGACAAAGGATCATAAACGGGATTAATTTCAATTGGTTTTCAAAGACTACTTACGGAGTTGAATTTAACCAGCAAACACAATTCCAAACAGAACATCAAGCATGGAACAATAGAGGGAACAATAGAGCCAAGGAGATTTTGTTTCTGTCAAAAATGTCTGTAATCGGTGCCCAGACAATAAGAATATATAATAATGATCATAATTTAATAGTAATAATCTATTTATAAAGCGCCTAATATCCACCATCGAGATGCTCAGTGGCATGGATATACGTCAATATACACCCATAGTATCTTCTCATCAGCTTTCAGCACTTATGTTTCAGTAAAATACAATTTATTGATGTATTTTTATCTTTGAAATGCTTCAGTCCCGAATCAAGTTTCCTTTACAAAGACGCTTCTAGGATATTAGGATCTTTGTTCTGTACTCATAGCTACCCCTGTCCTTAACCTCCATGAAAACATATCATGTTACATATTTAAGCTTGTCTGTAGATTGTATTCAGTTTGAAGTATGGACCGATATACGCTTCTATTGAATATTTAAGTTCTGCTTCAATAGGGACTTCTCAAGCGAGGACGGCGGAATAGCCATGTGGATAATGTCTTCGCTCGTCACACGAAACTCGGGTTCTATTCCCCATACAATGTGTGAAGCCCATTTCTAGCATAGGCGGATCCAGTGTGTGGGTGGGGAGGGGGGAGGGGAGGAGCGCAACCACCCCCACCCCCCCTTTTTGCCCTGAAAGTGTATTAAATGACCATTGAAACTCGGGTGAATATGCAGTGTGCACCCATCCTTTTCTCAATAGTGTGCGCCCCACCTTTCTCAAAAAGCTGTATCCGTCCCTGTGTCCCTGTCTAGTGTCCCACGCCGTGATATTGCTGGTACATTAATTTGCTAAAAGCGGTAGTAAAACTAAACTCAGTCACTAACTCAAGCGCACGTTGTCTCGCCTAGTTAAATGTACGAGTGTGTATTCAATCTCACACTAGCAATCTCCCTGTCATTCGACATAGGTACTCCCAGTAAATAAGAACAACCATCTGGTCATACGCTAAGGGTCATGAGCTTGGTCTTTAGGTCGAACCATACTCATTCAATGTGCACCATTTAAAATAATGTTTAAAACACAACTTTAAACAAGTTACAAATGCCAACAAATAGAACGATATTCTTGCGGTGTGACCAAGCAATTTATTGCACTGAATTGATCTTTCTCTTTTATAGCTGTTTAATCATGGACAATAGCATGTCCTATTTGTCATTGTCTTTCTCTGAAATTAATATTAATATTAATATCACAAGTACTTGCAAAGACCCTCCTGAACGGGAAAATAAAATAACTACCAGGAAAGGCCATTTCTGTACTAATATAATAGCTCAAGTACTTGAAGACATTCTATAGCACAAGAAAATGGCATATGGCTTAAACTACTATTTACAACGCTAAAAAGCCAACCAACGTGTATTTTAAACAACAATAAATATATTTACAACCATTATGAGTACCAAACAACAGGACATGCATGCACACATTTACCAAAACAAGGAACAAGCTTATGAACACTTACTTATCAAAGCATGTTGCAATTTAATGTACAGAGATTTATCGTCACCGAGTGGGACAAACGTACACTGTGCATAAATGGACTTGTCAAGAACAACAATCGGGGTTTCTAAAATGCTTTCTGATTAGACACGGGTCCATATCATAATTATCATGATACATACACCCTACTCCCCTTTAACCAACCCTCTACCACCCTTAACCCTTCTCAGACCCTTGAAGATCCGGGTCACAATTGGTCTTCAATAACCCATGCGTGTCGTAAGAGGCGACTAACTGGATTGGGTGGTCAGACTCGCTGACCTAGTTGACACTTTATTATTTTCAGATGGCCACTATATAGCTGGAATATTTCATCAATAGGACAGTCATTGCGAGTTCAACATTGTATCATATGATAACAGCAAGCAAGTAGTCAAAGAGGATAAATGCACCGTTCAAGCACAACATCGAGCTTGTAAACTGTATCCTGATTTCATATTGTCAATATTATCCTATAACATTGTTCAACATCCGTAGCATCTCCAACAATCAACAGCTTCAAGGTCGACTCGTCCTCGTAGATCAAAACTCTGTCAGCTAAGACTGGCTCCTTCTTTGCCATCGTGTTCTTCACCAGTGTTGGACCCATGGTCGTTATTCGGCTGGGGAGAGGCGCCTTTAGTGTTTTCTTGAATTTCCCATTTGAAGGTGCAGGCACCCCTGTGGTGCTCCGTTGGGTACGTACGTGTGAGACGGGACCCGTCATCTGTGACCCGTGTTGAACACGCTGCATGTGTGAACACACGATTCACAAAGTGTCTACAGTGAGGTATATCCTGAAGAACTTTGGTCATCTGACTGGAGAGAAAACAGGACTGTGATGCGTCCATCTGCTCTGTTTCAGGTGGGATTCCATGTGCATTATTCTGCGAACTTCGCATGTCAGCAATTTTCTTCTTGCACTTGTCGACACCAACCTTGGCACCAGTTATCATTAGCTGGGAACTCTTTAGTGAAACTTTTACTTTTTCCTCTGAAAGTGACTTCTCAACGTCACGCAGTTCTGCATTCTGCATCCAAAATGTTCTTGTTTCTTCCTTCGTCAACAAAATAGTTTCTTCCGAGTAAGTGTAATCTTGCAGAAAACGTTTTATCCCTTTAAGGACTTCAGCTGCAATGTCTTTTGTACTGGAAACAGTCAGCACCTTCTGTGAATCATCTGCTTCGATGAGCATTTTGCTTGACAGATTCTGCAACAAACGTTTCATTATTGTTCTTGCTTCGGATGGTCTCAAATAACCACCCACTGGATATATTTCAAAGTCAATATCCTTCTTCTCGATACAGTTCTTGAGGATATTTTCAACCCTCTGGTCATCTATTCCAGTGGCGTCCATGTATTGCACTGCACCATCCGCTGTAGCCTTCACCTGGACACCATCTGACATCATCTTGTTTAAAATATGCGTCCTCGCTTCCGGGCACGATTGCAACAGATTTTGCATATATTTTTTTACTGTCAGGTCTTTCCAGTTCCTTTGACTGACCATTTGGAAAGGGACCGGCGTGACGGGAGGAGACATTGGGGATTGTGGTCCTTCACATGACTCTCTCTCACTCTGCCTGTACTATCTTTATACACATTCTCGAATTGTTTCACTGCTTCGTCAAATACATCCTTTGTTGCAGTTATTGAAAAGGTACCTGTGGAAATGTCAATTTCTACTAACATTTTCTCGTGGCATGGTAACGTGCGGTTCAAGAGGTCCTGTTTCAAATCAAAGAGGCTCTTCCCTATGACACTGTTTCTGCGCACTCGGATGTCCCTTGTCTTGACCAGTGATAAGAATTCCCGTGCTATCTCCCTATGCTCTCCTGGGGCGACTAAAACAAATTCATTTGCCTGAGTATCAAGTTCAAAGTCGACGTGATCGCTTTTTGCCACGCTCATTTCAACATACTCTTTAGCTCTTGGTCGAGACTGTAGCAGCTTTTGCTTCTTTCCTTGAAATCGCAACTGCAAGAAACATAGTTCAGGGGGAGGACAAATACTCATCAAGTTGGGTGTTGAAGTCTCGTATTGCATCCCTTGTTCCAATAACAGTAATTGCCTGTTTGTCTGTACTTTGTGAAATGTTGATTTTTCCTGATGCCAACCGCGCTCCAATCTGCTTTATGCTCTCCCAATGCTGCTTGACCTGTTTAAATGATCTGTCGTCAAGTTTGATTGCACCATTTTCATATTTGGACATCTGTTCTTTCAGATGGGATTCAGCTTGAGGCAAAGCATCATCAGTGGCAATGATTGATATACATTGGTTTGCTTCATCAGAGAAGAACATGGCCTTGCCGGGAAATCTTAACTGGCAGTACTCATTACATTCGGTCACTACTTCAGCATTTGTAAGAACTTTCAAAATATTACTGTCTTTAAGATCCCATGTGATTTGTTTAATACACTTAAGATATATGTCATTAAACATATCAAGATGCCCTTTTGTCCCGGCCAATAGAAGGAGCTTGTTTTCTTCTGGGGTAAATGTACAGGTGATACCTTGAAGTTTGCTTTTCAGAATGAGATGATTACGTGCTTGGATGTTGTCTCTGAGAAAGGGAACAATATGTCCCTCCAATTGGACGCTTCTTCTGTGTTGTAACTTTGTAAATGTATCTTCCATGCTTGAGTCGTCCACAGAGATGGATGAGGTTGAGGAATACGACCCTCCAGTAAGCAGTTTGTGGGTGGCTTCAGTCACCATCTTCTCATTAGACTTGCTTGTGACCACAGCAATGCCAGTGCGTGTCACAAAACATGTTGCTTTCCCTGACACGAATATTGATGAATCACATATTTTTTTGTATAGGTTATGTCTCCTGTTCTCTTGTACTGGACGTTGGATTAAACACAGACACGATGCAGTGTCCTGAAATATTTTTTGTATGGATCTCACCCCAAATGACCTTAGAGAAGGAGACCTGTAAACATTCCCTGTGCAGATTGCTTTGATTTCATCAGCGTTGATGGTTGTGATTCGTTCTGTATTATTCACCTTTAACTTCCCATCCAGCTCCGACAAGACACCTGTATCAGCTTTGATGTGACGCCATTGCCATACCTGTAACTCCAGCTGGCTGGTCTCATCACCGAACTGTATCCCGAGTGATTCAAAGATTATTCTTAAGGTGCACTTCTTTGTATCTACAACAGAACAAGCACGTGTGTGTAAAGCCCACTCTCATTAGACATCAGGGGCGGCGGGGTGGCTTGTGGTTAAAGCGTTTTCTTGTCGTTAAAACGAGAACCTGGACTTTAAAATCTGCTAACAAAACGACCAACTGCACTGATGTCTACCAGAATATAATAGACCTTATCAAGGGGCGATGGGGTAGCTTAATGGTTAAAGCACCCGCTCGTCATTTCGAAGACCCGGGTTCGATTCCCCACATGGGCACAATGTGTGAAGCTCATTTTTGGTATCTCCCGCCGTGATATTGCTGGACCATTGCTAAAAGTAGCGTAAAATTATACTCACTCACTCATTAGGCAGCATGAAATAAAGATGCAGCTAAGTCATGACCTAACACCTTCTTCACAAATGATGATTATGACTCAAATATACTCACTGTAGTATTTGTCTATCACGAAAGAGCCGCTATATGTCTACGATATTGTCCATACGACGCCACTATAAGCTTACTGAGATGTGTATATGAAAGTATGATGCAGTGCCTGAAGTCTCCATCTTCCTTCTGGTCAGATATGTTTTACATTTATACATTATATTGTATGCTAATTGGATGAGCAATGGTCATTTGACCTTCTTATATTACAGTATTGCTCTGAGACCTGCAACGAAGAATGTTCAGCCTATCAACGCGATTGCAGTGAGTGAGTAAGTATGATTTTACGTCGCTTTCAGCAAGATTCCAGCATTATCAAGACGGGCGACACCAGAAATGGGCTTCACACATTATACCCATGTGGGAAATCGAACCCATGATGAGCGAACGCTTTAACCAGTAGGCTACGCCACCTCCAACAGCGCGACTGTAAAGAAGATTTGTCGTCTGATTCAATGATTGTTGAATTTACAATGTTGCTTTCTGTGTTATGCAAATAAACAGTTACTGACCGCAATTATGGAACATATTCTATTTATTAGACCAAATAAACCGGTATTGACTGAGGCATCGTTAACTGATAATTAATAAGCTGTATCTGATGTCTCAACACTCACCTTCCGGTTGGAAATGATACGTCTCCAATCCGCCATTCCTTTGACTGTAGCGCCTTTGAAGTGCCATCGTATTCTGAAAAGAGACAATTTAGTTGATGAAATGATAGTTTATAACTCTACATGGAAGAGTGAGTGAGTGAGTGAGTTGGGTTTTACGCCGCTTGTAGCAATGTTCCAGCAATATCACGGCGGGGGACACCAGAATGGACTTCAAGCATTGTACACAGCCATGTGGTGAATCTAAGGTCATAAATGGGTAGCCCTAAACACTAAAAATGTCCTTTTCATCCGTAATAACTGTGAATAACACTGTCGGAGAAGGTCAAAAGAAAAGAAAAGAAAAACGCTAATTGTGGAAGTCATACTATTTTTAACTATTTTTAATTCACCATTCTCGAAACAAACATGGTATTAAAAGGACTTAAACCATGGCAAAAGAGACGGACATTCGTCTAAGGGAGATAACTCCATCGTCAATCAAGCGCGCGGCAAATCTACCCAGCATCTACACGCATATCTCAAGAGCAGTCATGACGAGTAATATCTAAACCTGGATCAGCAAAGGGCGCTGCATAACGCCCTACATTGTGACATGCAATACAGGTGACCTGAGTCACGATAAGGCCAATTCTCGAGGAATACTGTCTGCTGTGAAAGGCGGTTTGATACAGGGTTTTTATACGGGACTCAACAGTGTCTGCGTGTCTGATTACACAGCACTGTGTTGTGAATTCAACTTGCAACAACAAACAATTTCATATTTTGATTTTGTTTTCTTATTTCCGTTACAACAACGATTTTACCTGTGTGCATGACAAGTATTGCGTGTGATTATATTGATTATTTTGTCTTTCTCTCCTGGATGTTACACCGTGGAAAGGCGTGATATGTAACGGTTCACAAGTAAAACGAGATTGTACATTTGAATTATTCACTTATAAAGACAGTGAATCAAGTAAATTAAAATCTAAAGTCGCATCGGCAATACCACAGCCATATAACCAGGTTTTTTCATATACACAAAAGCGTTCGCTCGTCGACCACGCTGAATACCCGGGTTCGATTCCCCACATAGGCACCATGTGTGATGCCCATTTATCGTGTCCCCCGCTGTGATATTGCCGTAATATTGCAAAATTTGGCGTAAACCCATACTCACTCACTCTGCTAACATCTGTTTACAAATCTTATCTTGCTCAACAATTGTGAAAATTGATTAATGAATCACTGTGTAAAAGGAACATGTTTTTGAATCAGTAATTACTGTGTCAAAATGAATACCCGTAAAACCATACCCACTCACACGTGGCTACAAACACATGATTGCAAAGCCTGATCACAATAAAGGCATGATACATTATGGATGACATCGATCTTGTTGTCAACGGTATAAGGATCAATACCGAAGCGTCGCATCGCATCCGAGTGAGTGCGTGAGTTTAGTTTTACGCCGCACTCAGCAATATTCCAGCTGTATGGCGGCGGTCATCTCATCAGAATAAGGAAGTGTCTTCATTACAGTATCCCGCCTTTATCAACAAAAGTGTTAACCTTTGAAATGATCTTATCATATGATGGTGTTGGGAGCATGTGATGGGGTTAAGATCATATGATGGTGTTGGGAGCAGGTGATGGGTTTAAGATCATGTGATGGTGTTGGGAGCAGGTGATGGGGTTAAGATCATGTGATGGTGTTGGGAGCATGTGATGGGGTTAAGATCATATGATGGTGTTGGGAGCAGGTGATGGGTTTAAGATCATGTGATGGTGTTGGGAGCAGGTGATGGGGTTAAGATCATGTGATGGTGTTGGGAGCATGTGATGGGGTTAAGATCATATGATGGTGTTGGGAGCAGGTGATGGGGTTAAGATCATGTGATGGTGTTGGGAGCATGTGAAAAGGTTTAGATCATATGATGGTGTTGGGAGCAGGTGATGGGGTTAAGATCATGCGATGGTGTTGGGAGCATGTGATGATGTTAAGATCATATGATGGTGTTGGGAGCATGTGATGGGGTTAAGATCATATGATGGTGTTGGAAGCAGGTGATGGGGTTAAGATCATATGGTGGTGTTGGGAGCATGTGATGAGGTTAAGATCATATGATGGTGTTGGAAGCATGTGATGAGGTTAAGATCATATGATGGTGTTGGGAGCATGTGAAGATGTTAAGATCATATGATGGTGTTGGGAGCATGTGATGGGGTTAAGATCATATGATGGTGTTGGAAGCATGTGATGAGGTTAAGATCATACGATGGTGTTGGGAGCATGTGAAGATGTTAAGATCATATGATGGTGTTGGGAGCATGTGATGGGGTTAAGATCATATGATGGTGTTGGAAGCATGTGATGAGGTTAAGATCATGTGATGGTGCTGGGAGCATGTGATGAGGTTAAGATCACATGATGGTGTTGGGAGCATGTGGTGGGTTTAAGATCATATGATGGTGTTGGGAACATGTGAAGATGTTAAGATCATATGATGGTGTTGGGAGCATGTGATGGGGTTAAGATCATGTGATGGTGCTGGGAGAATGTGATGAGGTTTAGATCATATGATGGTGTTGGGAGCATGTGATGGGGTTAAGATCATATGATGGTGTTGGAAGCATGTGATGAGTTTAAATCATATGATGGTGTTGGGAGCATGTGGTGATGTTAAGATCATATTGGGGTGTTGGAAGCATGTGATGAGTTTAAGATCATATGATGGTGTTGGGAGCTTGTGGTGGGGTTAAGATCATAATATGATGGTGTTGGGATCATGTGATGAAGTTAGGATCATATGATGGTGTTGGGAGCATGTGATGGGGTAAACATCATATATATCAATACCATCTTAGAGCCAAAGCGCCTTTGAGCGCTTTACAGATATTTGCGCTATACAAGTATTTGTATGTATGTATGTATGTATGTATGTATATGATGGCGTTGGGAGTATATGATTGGGTATATATCATGTGAAGGGGCTTGTAGCATGTGATGGGGTAAACATCATGTAAAGGTGTTTGGAGCATTCGTTAATGATTTATGTGTTAAGGATGCATAGAGGATGCGTAGGAACGTCTTAAATATGTCCTGTTCCCTTTAGTGGATCGGAGGAAGGTGGCAGCATGTATACATGACGCTGGTGATAGACTGGGTGTATACATGCATATTCAGTAGTGTTTTCCAACACAACCAAGCGAAACAACAGCAGTGTTTACACCACGACACAACTATCCACCTCTGAATAGGTGAACTATTCATGGAGTATCATGCTTTCGATATGTGAAATCTGACAGTCATAAAAATGTATCATATGTTTCAACAATCTTCCTATGTACTATGCCTAATGACATATAACATGTAACAATAAACACACATCACAAGTAAACCGTATCAAACTTACCGTCCTTGTTCAATGGCCGCCGCTCTTGTGATAAGGGTAGATGTGAGTTGTCGCTATTAATAAACTGAACCTATCGCAGGTGTTCAGGCTGGGTCTGTGTGAAGCTTGGGTCATGACGTCTCAGCTATCTGTTGTGCTGAACTTTGTAATGAATGAAAAGTGAAAGTACGGCATGGTTCACCTTTAACAGGAATCGATTGTTTGAATTACTGAATGAAAAGTGAAAGGAAGGCATAGTTTGCCTCAAACAAGAATAGAAAATGTTTAAATTACTGGATCACGATGTGATTGTAACTATTCATGGTGCACTTCTCCTATACACGAATACACTTAAGTTTCTCATTGTACAACCTGGTTAACTGAACAAATAGTTCAATGCTATATATCTGTCACATTCATTAGTTGAATGCATATTTATAGACTCACATGATCAGAATCATGACCCTCGACTTCCTCAAAAATGACAAGGATTTTCAAGGAAGGTACTTACATCATAGGCAAAGGAGTAAACAGCCTTATCAAGAGTATATATTGGAGTCTTCATATTAACGCCCTATAACAGTTGGCACTAACAGATAATCAGATTGTATTAAACATATGCCACACAGCAAGTGACACAAACAGATAATCAGACTGTATATAATTTAAGCCAAACAACAATTGACACAAACAGATAATCAGATTGTGTTTAATCTAAGCCAGACAACAATTGACACAAACAGATAATCAGACTGTATATCATTTTAGCCAAACAACAATTGACACAAACATAATCAGACTGTATTTAATTTAAGCCAAACAACAATTGACACAAACAGCTAATCAGATTGTATCTTATTTACGTCTCATATTTTCCATTTGTGTCTTGTGGATTTTATAATATACTCATGCCAAACATGGTTGTCACCCCCTTCAATTATATTTATTGGAGAGGGTGGGGGTTTGGGTGGGGTGGGGGGTGACAACCATTATTGGCATGAGTATATCTAAATACTGTCACCGGTAAGGATCCGGGTTAGAATTAGCCTTCGGTAAACAATATTTTAGTAGGAGGCGGCAGTGCATGTCGTAAGAGGAGACTAACGGGATCAGCTTGTCATCGTATCCCAGCTGTTTAAGTTAATGTTCATGATGTCATACACTGGATTGCCTTGTCCCGGCTCATGTATTTACAGACCGCCGTCATATAAATCGATTAATGCTAAGTGTGGCGTTAAAAAGGTAAAACAAAACCAAACAAAAAACCCAAAACTGTATCTTTACCACAAATCATTATCACTTAAATCGCCATTGCAGCCTACGTCACTTTGACCCTGACACTGTTTGCAATGCCATATCTAAATGTACGAGCTTACCATGCACACAACACATGCTGCCAAAACTGTGATTACATGGATGGTTATGAGTTTATTCTTCAACCTCAGACTGATTTATTTGATAAACACTTTATCAATCCACATCATGGGGTCATTATGTACGTATAAGTAACACTATGGGGGACAGGTAAGTGAGTGAGTTGAGTTTTACGCCGCACTCAGCATTATTCCAGCTATATGGCGGCGGTCTGTAAATAATCGAATCTGGACCTGACAATCCAGTGATCAACACCATGAGCATCGATCTGCGCAATTGGGAAGCGATGACGTGTCAACCAAGCCAGCGAGCCTGACCACCCGATCCCGTTAGTATGGGGGGACAGGTGGTTGTATGGTATACATGTATGTTGGGGTGAGTGTAAGTGAGTTTAGTTTTACGCCGCACTCAGCAATATCCCTGCTATATGGCGGCGGCCTGTAAATAATCGTGTCTGGACCAAACAGTCTAGTCATCAACAGCATGAGCATCGATCTACGCAGCCTGACCACCCGATCCCGTTAGTCGCCTCTTACGACAAGCATAGGTTACTGAAGACCAGTTCTAACCCGGACCTTCACGGGATACATATGTTGGGTAGGTGACACAAAAGCCGTATGAAGATACACACCACTCTGCAGTACATTATAACACTGCAGTCACCCACCAACTTTTCCTTTCGTTTTGTATTGATAGCGCTTACGTAATACGTTCCCTAAGGCGACTGTTGCTTCGTAAGTAAACATATATAGCAATGCAATAGCAGCGGCATTTACCCCAGCAATACGCAGTCACGCCATAACGAATCGGAACAGAGCTATCGAAATATTGATCTAGCATGTCTGTTCAGATATAACACATTGTGTGCGGTCTTACAGAAAATTTAGAGAATTCACATTCAACAGGGTTGGAGAATTCCATTCAATGGTGTTTTCAGCAATAGTATCGTATACTGAGGAAAACAAATAAGGGAACAACGCTTCATCGCAGTGTTCCTTTATCTGGGCTATTCTCAGAGTTTCACCCACAGTACAATACAAATATTGTGAAGAAACCTGGAAAAGGATAAATGAACAGTTTGCTTTCAAAGGTTACCTTATTTGTTTCCCTCAGTATATGTATCACAGCAGCATATTAGTAGTGTGGGGCCCGTTCCACAAAGCGATCGTGGCGAAGCGAAACTTACGGAGGTCGCAGTGCTAAGAGTGTTCATCGGAAAGGGTGCGTTGGAGTAGACTAAACCGAAGTTTTAGCACCTGTGTGTTGCAGATATATAATGGCGGTCTGTAAATAATAGGGCCTGGACTAGACAATCCAGTGACTGACATCACGTGCATCCGATCGACCCACCCAATTGGAATACGATGACATGTACCAAAGTCAGGATACTGACCACACGACCGTGTTAGTCACCTCTTGCGACAATCATGGGTTGTTAAATACCATTTTTTCCCATTGTCTTCATGTGTCATTTGTTAAAATGAAAACCTGGACTTATAATATCGAGCATAAGAGTCCTCCTTATCAAGGGACGGAGCGGTAGTCTAGTGGTTATAGCGTCCGCTCGTCATGTTGAAGACCCGGGTTCGATTCCCCAAATGGGTACAATGTGTGAAGCCCATTTCTGGTGTCCCCTGCCGTGATGTTGCTGGAATAGTGCTAAAAGCGGCGTAATACTAAACTAAGTGGGGAGCCGGTAACAGTATATTTACCATGAATGATCCAGACATCAGACCATTTTATGCGTTATGATATCTTAATTGCCGTAACATAACCTTTTGCTATATATACAACATCACCACATTATAAACTGGATTTATTTGCAAGTAAATGGAATACATACATTCGCGCACGGATGTTAAGAAATTGGAGTTACCTCCCCTAGTGCGTCGTCTGCTCGTCTGCCCGGCTGGCCCTGCGGTGTCTTCCAAACAAGGTGAAAAGCATCGAACGCGTTCACTTGTAAATAGATTTATGGAGCTAAAGGTGTATTTGGGGACTAACACGAGGATGGTCTTAAAACGGGAACGGTGAAAAGAGTTTTTTGTGAAGAAAAAAAAGAGGAAAAACAAGATCACGGTACGTAAAACCGACAGTGACATTCAGAGAGAAAGAGAGAGAAAGAAAAGAGAATGAATTATAAGGGCGGGGAGGGGGTGTGTGTGTCACCCATTTGGTTCTGGGGAGGCGAGGGGGTCATCATTATTGTACACGTGTACTAGGGGGTAGGGGGCAGCAATTTTGTACGTATTATTATTTTTAAAAATTATGCTTAAAAACATGGGAAGGGAGTGGGGGGGCATTGCCTTTGTACATGACATGCAGGGCGGAGTTACGTACTTTATTTGTACATAACTTTTAGGGGGGGGGGTGTTAAGGTGTCATTCACATTGTACATGTTTCTCCTTGAAAATCATCATATATAACCCCCCCCGCCCGACCCCTACCCCAGCCATAAATTATGAACGGTCCCTAAGGAGCAGACGATTTGTTCGGTAATGGTGGAAGGATGAAAGAAAAATCATGATATCAACAAGGAAGTATAAGCTCTGCTTGAATGCCTAATCTTTCGGTTGAAGATAAGAGGTCATGTGTGAGATTCACGACAATGTTTTAGTGTATTTTATAGTGTATTTGTTTATGCATGTAAAAATACAAACGTGGCTCTGTTTGTCTAATAACTGACACTGTCGATATATCGTCACATTAATGTGGATCTTTTCATTCGCCGACTTTCGTCCCTCTCCGGTATTCGTCGTTGTCACGAGTGAATATATGACCTAAATAAGCTAACAAGCAATTGGAGCAGTCCTAAATACCATCTTTGAAATTGCACATGAAATATATATATGTATGGACCAAATGAAGGGTTTTATTCTTGTTTACAGGTTTACAGAACTGCATACAGAAAAAGTATAAATGGAAACATTCTTTATACTAAGGGAAATAACTGCTCTTGAGAATAACTGTATGTCTGGGGAAAACCAAGCAGCCATTTATATACCGTATTTTAGGATAGTTGATTGGTCGAATTTGTGCATGTGACGAATGGCAACTTTCATTTTCGTTTCAGCAAAATCGAAGTGACAGGAGAAGAGGTCCTACTTGGAATCAAGTCGGGCGCCTTCTTGGGCTGGTGTCATCGCACATATTCAGGTGGGTAGCATTAGACAGATGTTTAGTCAAACTAAAATGTGCATTGTGATGAGGTTTTACTTTGGGAAGCGTCACAATGTAAATTTTCAATCAAACAGTCCCTTGAGCTCACAAGCAGAACTGGTCATTCAGTAAGTAATTTCTCAGCCCATACTTTCCAAACCGAAAATGGAAATGCTCTTTTATAATTACATATTCTTGTAGTAATATCACGTTAAATATCATATGGACGTTTTGCCTACTTTATGCAATCCGACAAAAAATGCACTAAAATATATTGTATTTAGCAAAAAGTGTCTTTACGACAGTTACATACAAGGTTCATCGAAATAAGCCCCCCCAAAAACAGCCAGACATCAGGGCTGGTAACTTCAAAATGTTACCAGCCCAACTTGGATTTAACCAGACCAGACACCAAGATATGGTGAATTTAATCAGATGTATGTATAATATCTAAAATCATTTACCAGACCATCGGGCTGGCTAGCTGTAAATTTAGACCGTCCGTCAGAAATGTAGCCCGTAGCCCGTCTTGGTTATACAGACAGTAATGTAAAAGAATAGTGTTTGTTTTAGTATTTCTGAATGTTTACATTAATAACACAACTTATAAACTGATAAAGAAGGTTTCAAAGAAGACATTTTTGTGTAATGTTAATGCTGATATTTTTTTATATTAAATTTAATACTATTGTTTAATTTCACTTTCAGTTTATCAAAGAGAAAGTAGGCAAAATGGCTGCTATCTAACTGGTTCAAGTCTGGTGCTGGCAGTGTGCCAAGGGAGGCAACTCTTCAAGGCTTGATAGAACAAGTAGTGTTGTTACACAGCCTTAATCTAAAGCTAAACAAAGGTAAATTCACAAGCAATAAAACCAGAGAATGATGTGAACAATTGCCTCTGAATCTGGGTATCAGTATACAGTGTAATCATTTCAACACAACAATCCAAACAACCAGTTTTCTCTTAGCTCACCTGAAGGTAAAGTACAAGACAAAAGAGCAGATATTTTATTTCTGGAAATGTTTGCCACACTGTAAATTCTAACTGTGATGACAACAATAGATACACCTGGTCCTTTCCACAAGTCAGCATCGTATGGTGGTATATTCCTTACTGTTGAGCACCAAGTATCAGTGCTTATATTATTATTATGTTTTAATCATCATTTACTTGTTTGTCTTCATTTTGTTTTACCTGATTTCTTCGTAACATAACCCAAGTTGTCATGGATTATATCACATAATTATGTTTAATGCTTAGGAAAGTCTTGCATTTCAAATTCTGTCAACAATGTTTTTGTATTTATGTTTTGCACATTACTGTTGTGTTGCTAGTTGTTCAGTATGTTATTAATGAAACCCATAAATCCATAAATCGTGATGGAAATTTTGTCTTAATAATCAAAGGGAGAATAATCTACCACATTTATTCCACAGGGTTGTAACAGTTTGAATAAACTCATTAATGGAGGCAGTTGCGAAAATAGAAAAAAACATTAGTGGAACTTATGAAAGTAGAACTAGTGAATGAATATTGCATTCATGTTAGTATTTTTTTTATCTCCTGCAACAACGAAGTGTGTCCATCACACTTTGTCCGAAGCAGATCTCTTAAACTCTTTGTGATAACTTAACCAAATTTGGTACATATGTCAAGCATAATCCATAGATGTGCCTTTTGGGGTTTAGACCCAGATATGAATTTTATATTTTGCGGTTTCCATTGAAACGTGACTTAGGCTGTGACTATGAGGATGTCATCTTGCCTGAAGCAGATCTCCTAAACTATACATGCTAGCTTCATCAAACATGTTACACAGATCAAGCATGATCCATAGAGGTGCCAGATGCAAAATTATTTTTTGTGGTTTCCGTGGAAACGTGACTTAGGCTGTGACTATGAGGATGTCATCTTATTGCATTTCCATGGCAACAAGTTAGACTTCAACTGAATTTGGTGGTAGTGCTCCTTTAGTGCTCCACTATATACCGGGTACACTCCAAAACATTTGACGCAATCATTACTAGTAGACATATTCATAAAGAGTGTTTTGCCGTTGCGGGGGATAATGATGACTTTGTCTTCTTTTTGTGTTTGTATTCATTTGTGAATACATGTAATTATTTTTCTTTGTAATGTTCAAAATTTTATGTTTGATTGAACAATGTAATTTTCTGGTCTATTTGTTACAATGTTCTGAAAGTCTATCGGAGTAAGGGCGTACAATGTCATGCATTATGTTTTTTATACAGTTGTCTGCAGCATGTTATTTGGTCTAAAAACTGTTATTTTTCCTCACAAGATTTTAGTTGTTCAGTGGTTGTTGTTTTTTAAAAAAACACCTGAGAAATTCATGCTTTTTTGCAGAGACCATTTACCAATATATATGGTATCTGGTGTCTGTTTGTTTGTAAGAAGGTTTACCACAATGATGGCTGGTGCCTACATGCCAATTGGCTACACGATTTAGGCTACTATACACATTTATTGTGGAGATACTATGTCAAATTCAGCGTGTAAAAGATATAACCAGTGTTTGAAATAAGGCCTGTCCGACCGCCCGAGACGGGCTAGATTTCTGACGGACGGTCAAAATGTACTGCTAGCTAGCCCAATGGTCTGTTAAAGTTTTGGATGTTCCATACATCTGAGTAAAATCACCATATTTGGTCTGGTTGAATCCATTTTGGGCTGGTAACATTTTGAAGGTACACCAGCCCTGATGTCTGGCTGGAGTTTTGGCTTATTTCATACACTGATATAACTGAATAGTAATCAAGAACAGGATGTAAAACATGTTTCCTTCCCTTACTGATTAAATATTTTGGGAAAATTGTTGTTACTGTTACTGTTTTGATGACTCGCATCAGTATTTTCTTGGGAGTTTTCTCTGACCATTTGAGTATACACTATAAGCAATGGAGTGTTTCAAATAGTGGCATAATACTTCTATTATCTCATCACTGGTTTAAAATATGATATTTAACCAGAGGCAGAAATGGAATTTTAAGGGTTCCATAGGCCCTAAGACAGATAATGTAGGTGTGCTTTTGTGAAAATAGGTGTGAACATAGACATTTTTTGACAGATGCATGTATTATCTTCCCACGAACTATGTTATACTAAACAAGTTTTCCTATCATGTGCCGTTTCATTCAAACTTGCCACACCCATGCATGTTAAGCTGTGAGATCTGAGAGTGCTACCAATAAATAGTTTGATGACAGGGCTCCAGATAAGTTTTCAACATCAGGAGTATGTACTCCTTATTTTTTCTATATAGGAGTACTGGAAAATCTTAAGAGTACATTTAGAATACTGACTGGAATTTAATGTTGTATCACTAATCTTGTGTTTCGTTTCATATATGCACCACAACGTTGCTACTCTTGTGTAAACAGGTCAATAAACACTAATACAATACTTTTTCAGATAAATACGTCTGTAAACGATTCTAAGACCATACACCATTGCTGTGCTGCGTATCTGCTACGTTTTCTAAATTATTTCCTACCATATCGTGCATATTTTTTATCCGTACATACGCCAATACAGCACGTATCTGGAGCCCTGGATGGAGTTCAAAAATCGGTTTCGGGTGATTTGAGTTGGGTAAATTCATTGCTTTTTTCCATTAAGCCCTGGGGCCGTATTTATCAAACAACTAAGTTTTGACTTAAGAAAAAACTTAAGTTTCTTAAAACTGACTTAGCCAAGTCAAAAACTTAAGTTGGTATTCACAAACGGGCTAAGTCTGAAACTTAGCTAAGTCCGCCGACAAAAACTAAGTCGATTTCACCGAACGCGATCACGTGATCACTAGGGACTATCCCGGTTATTTTTAGCCTACCAGTGGAACTCTTTTTACTGAGAGACAAAAAAACATTCTCGGGGGAAATTCCCGGACAGCGCAGACGATACACGAACAGCATCGAATAGATACTATGGCGGATGAAATGAAGAAGAGGCGACCTAATTTCACAAAAAGAGGAGTGTCTGCTGCTAAGCGAGCTAGTTCGCGACCAACAGAGTGGTGCTTGAGGGCAAGTTTGGGCCTGGCATCACCTCCGTGGAAGCGACAGGAGGCGTGGCAGAATGCGTGTTCGAAGCTCCGATAGTCTAGTGGGTGTTCTGACGATGGATTCGTTTCACATTACCTGACTGATACAATCACACATTTACATACCCATGTCGTGGTCAATTGTTGTAGTTTGTTGGGTATTAATTCCCCTAAGACTTTCGGTACAAATTGCAAAACCACATACGTCATTTTACTGACATACTGAAATTACGGCAATATTAGGAAAGAATTAAATATTTTGAAAATGAATACTGCAGTACACGTCTCGTTTTTCTTTATATTATTGTCTAAATAAGCGCTCAAATGTACTTGATAACTAGTTCACGTGTAAAGTTTTTATGCACTGATTAAATAACTAAATGTAAATTGATGGGATTTTTCCCCATTTGATGTATTCTGTTTACATTGTAGATGATTACAGACACCCTAAATTCAAGCATCACACACAAGAGGACCAGGGATGAGGTGGAAAAAAAATGGAAGAACTTGAAGAGTTCATCCAAGAAGACCTATTCCAAGTTCAGGCAGCAAACCATTGCCACTGGTAAACATGATTATGGTTACAGTATTATTATTAGTTATCAAAATATAAGTGTCATAAAAGGTTACATAAATGATGTGATAATGTCAGAAAGTGGAAAAAAGAGTTTCACTCACAATATTTCCAGACCTACATTGTAAGTTCTTCTATATACTGAATATTTTCTACCAACATAAACCTATAATTAAACAATGCCATTAAGAAAGTGGTCAAATATAACATATGTTACACTTTCATAGTATTAAAGTGAAGTACAGATTCTAGTACTTCTGTTGGCTGGAATCCCATCTGGGACTTGAACCCATGCCCACAGAGTCAGGCACCTATCGCCAGCTGAGCGGGTTAGGCGGCTTACTTTGTGTGCTGGCGATTAAGTGCCTGACTCTGAGGGCATGGGCTCGATTCCCGGATACTCCAGCCAACAAAAGTACTAGAATCTGTACTTTACTAAGAAAGTGTAATGCCAAATATAACATGTTACAACAAAAACCTACTCTATTCCAGTGTTTCATCGTAAAGTGAGTACTTACCTCCTGGGTTTGTGATATATTTCTACATAAGGCCAGACCAATTTTATTTCTGTTTTTACAGCTCTGCCTGTCATATTTTTTCAAGAATAAGAAAAGAAACAAAAATTAATTTTCCCTGCTCAAAAACTAAAATCCTAATGTTTTTATTGGCCAAATATATACTTACAAGAAAATTTGTTTAGGTTGACTTTTGCCCCATATACACTTAAAAGATTGCCAAAAGTATAATACTTTGAGTATTTAGAAGGAATATTACTTTGCCTGGTGATTTATTTTTTTACCTCCTGCCTTTTGGTTTTCTGAGGACAAAAATCTGTGAAACAAGAAATAAGATTGGTCAGACCTAAGATAATCATATTTAAGCAATTAATCTACTTTTTTTTGCATTTACAGGAGGCGGACCACCTCCAACTCCGGTCAGTCCGGTCACAGATGCAGTTGTTGAGGCCATTGGGAGGGACAACGTAAGTCTTACGGGTATCTCAGACTCGTGTGATTCCACTGCCCTGCAACTGCTTGATGCCATCACTTCAAGAGAAAGGTACATGCCATATCCATTTTGATATTAATCCGTTTTATACAACACTAAAACCACTGCAATATTTTTTGTCAGGTTTCTCTAACAGCTGAGTCATTGATACCTTAGGCTAGGATTCATCTTGAACATCTGTGAAATGATGCAGCCGTAACATTTACTTTTTTCAATAGTATGTCTGTGAGATGAGTTTTACTACTTTTGACTGGAGTCTTTCTGTAGCTGATACATGATGAATCTAATATTCTATAATTATATTTTCCTAATATCTGAATCCTAATATATCCTTTGTAGTGGTTATAATTAATAAGGAATTTTCATATGAATTATTATTCCATGACAGAAGGTTCAGCTATCTGAAAATACTGAACTTACTCAGGCCTCCACTGTTGTTAAGCAGACAACACTCGACATTTGTCACTTAGTACTTCATCAGTTCATCTTGCCCTGCATGAATTACATGAAGTCCTACAGTTTGGGGGAAATTATAATTTACATTCTTTCCCAATCTGCCTGTCAGGGTCACTTGGTTTGAAATGACTGACATGACTCTGTTTGAACATAAAACACAAGGCTCGGGATATGGAAATATTATGAACATGTATTTCATTCTCTTATGTATTTTACAAATCATGATTTTGTTGTAGCCCAATCATGGTCAGTGACGAGGTCCAGGACATGGTGAACGTTTACCACCTGCCAGAGAAGACAGCCTGTCAGTGCCAGCATCAGCCTTCTGTGGACGCATTACAGAAAGAAAAACTGGAATTAGAGATTGAATGTTTGAAATTGAAAAGAGAGTATCTTAAGAGAAGAATTAATAAACTAGAAGAATAGATTGTACAGGCACTAATGACAGTATAGGGTATATACATTGTAATTATTAGGGACCTTTCAAAATTTAATGGTGTGTGTGTGTGTGTGTGTGTGTGTGTGTGTGCGCGCGTCTGTGTGTGATGATGATTTTAAGGAGTGGTCACCCATTTTGTTCTTTGGGGGTGGGGGTCAGTAACTGCTCAGATGTGCTAAGGGGGTCAGAAATTTGGTAAATAGTGAATATTAATTAATTTATGTTAAAAGACGTGAGTGGGTAAATGACCTTGTGCATGAAATGGTGGGGGGTGGCAAGTACTTTGTACTTAAATTTTAGGGGAGTCATTCACATTGTACATGCTTCTCCATGACAATCATCATTTCTTCCCCCCCCTAGAGACATAAATTATGAACGGTCCCTTAGAGGTCTTGCATTTAGGAATATGAAATTAATAATCGATGCATTTCTATGACTTTCATGATAGACTTTGGAAATACGTACATTAAAAGAAGCTGATCGCAAATTGTTCCCTGTATCTGGCTCCTGATGCTGTAGGAGCAATGGCTGGCAGACCTTGCATCTGTGCCCTCAGCTGTCCAGGTTGACCGCTGCTCCCACTTGGAGCTGGCATTGGGACATTCCTGTCCTTGCTGATATTATGCAGCACTGCACAAGCAATTATTACCTAGGGAAATATTAAAAAAACATAGTCAAGACACAACAAATGGTCAATAAATTTCTGTCAATTTAATTAAAAAGTAGGATGTTGAGGACTTATTGTATTTGACCAAGATAGTTTTGATACTCTATTTTAATTGATGTTCATTTCTTGTCAAATAATAGCATAATGAAATGTTAGTGAGAAAATCTCCCATGGAACTGATTTTAGTTGAATACCTAAACACTGGTATTCAGCAATTAATGTGGCCTTCATCCAAAAAAAAGTTATTTTGTCATTACCAATGTTTCTAGCATCAATATCTTTCCATGAATGCATTTCACATCTAATAATTTCTTGGTAAAATCCCTACCCTTACTAATCTGACACTAAGAGTATTTGATCCTGGCAATCTTCATGCTTTAATTTAGTAGCTATACAGAAAATGCAACGATTGAGATATTTGAATATATATCTTTTTCATTTCACAAAACATTTCACGTAAAATGTTCCTCTCTAAGGGTTCATAAACCTAGGATCACAGTATAAGTATACTCATATTTGATTGTCTAAACATCTTGAATATGATTCTTTTTAAATATGATTATTGAGATAACTAATTTTTATTACAGTTGAACTTTAGATTACAATAATTATCCGTCAATATTGAGTGAGGTGCTATTGACAGTAAGATCACATATATCTGACTTGTTCACCTTGTTTATGTTAGGACAGACTGAAAAAAGTGAAGACATTTGTACATTCTTGTTTGAGATTTGTTAATGTATTCATTAAATAAAAGTTATTGTTTATCTTAATAATTGTGTTGGTTTCTTTATCTACCTAATGCATATTAGGTCCTTAGGGTATTATTGGGGGACATATATGTGTTAAAATTATGATTTAACTTTAACTTCAATGGAGTCCACAGAAAAACATTCTTATAATGCTATACCTTGCAAGCCTTCTGTGGGGAAAGTCTGATTTCTCCATGTAGTACATGGAACCGCCGCTTTAGTTGTCCAATACCTCTTTCCACACAGTTTCTGGTTTTTTTATGTGATCTGAAAATTTGCAATAAATACAACTGGAATCACTAGATGATCATATAATATTTATGGGTGGCATGAAATCAAAATGGAGATATCATGATACACTTTACTTGCCCACAGGTATTGTTTCATTGATAAGTCACCCAAGATGCATTTACAACAAAAGAAGTAGACATTATGATTGTACGACATGTTGCCCGAATAATGCATTTAGCAAACATATGTAAGTCTTCCATTTCGTTTTATGTTGGATTGTATTTCACATAACCAAGGGAATCACTCTATTGGTTAGTACTTTCGAAGCTGACGAAGAAGAAATAGCAATTATACCTGTTGTAGTTTGTCTGTGATCCAGGAAGGGGCGCAAAAAATGGTGTTAAAATCCACCTCCGACATGGGTAGCCGCTGTCGCCAAGCAGATGACAACTTACGGGTAACTGGTTCCCCTCAAACATCCGACATAACCGGCTTGTTGTCAAGATGCGGAGTCATGTGTTGAGCCAGGCCAGCGTTAGCTCGATGTCAATGATCCGTCGCCGCTGTCAATCACTATCTGTGTATTAATACTGTGGTAGTGATGCCTGTTAATGAATTCATTCTCATTCACGGATGGGGCCTGAATTTGAACGTGAGTGCCATCAATGACACCTACTACACGGGGAAGTTTGCAGTCTGATAAAATCGGCGCTGGTGTCGTCTTATATCTTGGGCTTCGCGTGGGAAGGTGACAAATCACGGACCATACGCTGACTTGTGAGTGATTGAAGCGTTTGTTCGATGACTCTTGAGATGGTGGGTTGGCTCAGTCCATGGTCATCGCCATTGCACATCTGAAATTTGCCAGTGGCAAGATAACGAAAGTGACGAAAGCACTTTGGTAACATGGGACACTGCACAACTCCGATCGTTACGGGACTTAGATTGTGTTCTAGTAAATCACAGATATAAACAATACTGTTTCTGTCAAATCTGTACCTTTGTAACAGCTCATTATCATCTAATGTATGCAGAACTTCTCTTCTTTCATTAAATACTCTGGGAATAAGTGTGGCAGCCATTTTGTTTCACATGACTTAAGTCAAAAAGAGTTGATTTAAGCCTACCAAGATGAGTCTTAATAGTTAAGTCAAAAAATGACAAAACTTAAGTCTAAGTCTGTTGATAAATATGACTTAAGTTTTACCCCAAAACTTAAGTCGAAAAAATGTGAAAACTAAGTTTTTTAACTGACTTAAGTTTTTTTAATGACTTAAGTTGTTTGATAAATACGGCCCCTGGTGTGTATTACTTGAATAATTTTAGTCATGCAGCTAGGATATTGTAGAAAGCATTAATTCGATCACTGTTAGCTCATATTTTGCAATTTGCGTTTTTCGGTGTAAGTTTAATACTTGCACAGTATTTAAACTACTGGTCAAATACATTTGCAAATTTTAACTAGTGAAAATTAAAAATTGGTTGATAATGTTTAGTAAAGCTATCGTACCATAATTGTGCTCTTCTCCCATAACATACTGTTTGAGTATTCAGTATAAATTATCAAATTCAGAAGCACTTATATACTGTGTAATGGAATTATCATTGCTTAAATAAATCAGTGTCGATATGAAAGTAGTGTCTTTTTCTTGTAATGCTTATATTAAGTTAATTACAAATTTTACATCTTGCACAGGGTATGCACAGGCTTGAAAAACCTGAAATTTGAATGTTTTACCCTTAAAAATTCCGTAAATTCATTTAAGCCTTGAAAAGGCCTTATTTGCAGGTAGTTTGCCCAAAAGGCAATAATATATATTTAACTTTTCAAGTTATGACTTTACTGTAATAGAGAAAAGTGAAACATTAGAAGTTCCATGCAATGAAAATGTGTATTAATTAATCTCCATTGTGAAGCAAACTTTTCCCATCACAGGGATGTAGACAAGAGTTATTTCCCTTTGATGGTCATGATCAGTCCCATGTGTAATTGACCAAGCAAATGTTTGTTCAACTGCTTATGTTGTATATGTTTATCTAGGGCCTTAAATTATTTTTTTGTGCCTTGAATGGTCCAAAAAAGTCCTTGCATTTAATTCCTGATAATTTGTACCGGGTACTATGCAAAACCAGTCTTCATTATGCTGAAATACTGCAAGGATGAAAACAGAAAAGGTTTCTCATGACACCTATGTATCCAAGATGTCTTGCGTTTCACCTCAGTGACTAAAATTTGGTATCACTCAAACTCTCATCATGCTTATACAGCCAATTTTTGAGGGCCTTTTTAGTCTGTCTCACAGTCCCTGAACCACATTATTTTCTCTAATGCCTAGCCCTCGCTGCAATGCTTAAGTCCTAAATGAAGCAAGTCTAGGTTTTCCCAGGAATCTCCCAAATCAGTGGGGCTCCATTTCAATTTAAATGGGTTTATTTGTTCCTATCAGAATTATATATATTCAGGAACTAAGCGTTAGTGTAAAGGTCATTCACAAGTTAGACAAAACTGAAATATGCCTGTGAAATTTCAAGAACTCAATGGCCCTAGTCGAAGGCAACACGGCAAGATGACTTTACCACTAAAAGTGCAATTTATTATTTTCTCGGTTTCCATGGAAACGATTCGGACTTAGTCTCAAAATGGATGGGTGGGTTTCGTTTCCAGAGCACAACTGGAAAACTTTCAGCAAAACTTGGCAGATATATGAGACAGATCCTTAAGTGGTGCCTTTTGCTATTTACAGATTTTTGTGATTTATACTTTTTTTTGTTTTCATGGAAACGATTCGGACTTAGTCCCAAAAGGGAGGGGTGGGTTTCGTTTCTGGAGCACAACTGGAAAACTTCATAGTATCGTTCAGCAAAACTTGGCAGATATGTGAGGCAGATCCCAAAGTGGTGCCTTTTGCTATTTGCATATTTTTATCCCCCCTGCATGTAATGCGGGGGGGGGGTGTGGGGGGGGGGGATTATAGTCGACGCCTCATCTGTCTGTAATCATTTTGTTTCCGGAGCATAACTGCAAAACCCTTCAATATATTTCAACAGAACTTGGTAGATATATCAAACAGAACGTAAAGTGATTTCCCCTTTGCTATTTACAGATTTTTGGCATTTTTATTTTTCTTGGTTTCCATGGCAACGTTTCGGACTTAGTCTAAAAAAGGAGGGATTGGTTTTGTTTCCAGAGCACAACTCAAAAACCGTTCAATGTTTTTCAACAAAACTTGGTAGGTATATCAAACAGAACCTAAAGTGGTGCCTTTTGTTGTTTGCAGATTTTTGTCATTTTTCATTTTCTTGATTTCCATGGAAACAAGTTGAACTTAATCTCAAAAGGGAGTGGTGACCTATGTTTCCGGAGCAGAGCTCGAAAACAGTTTTATATCTTTTTTCAGGACTTGGTAGATATATATCAAACATAAGCTAAAGTGGTGCCTTTTGCTATTTACAAATTTTTGTCATTTTTTTTTCTCATGATTTCCATGGAAACGATTTGGACTTACTTTAAAAAAAAGTCAAGCTGGACTTTAAGTAACTGTCAGATGATTTGTTCTTTCAAATATGTGGGGGCCGGGGAGATATGTGGTACATGGGAGCACGTTCCATGGATTACTTAACACAAATACTTACTTTGAAGAAGATATTAATTACATTATTAGTTTGATGCAGAGGAGACCAGATTGTTGTTGTTTCAGCAACAGCTTTTGTTGCTTCAGTTAAGGATGTCCCATTCACAAAACATCTATCCTGGGAGTGCACACCCTGTGCAGCGTTCAGTTATCACAAGAGCTGCTGATGATAAAGACAGACCAGCAGGCGCTGAAGGGGGAGCATCAAGCACTGGAGCTTCCACTGAGCATCATGGGCTTCAAGGTAAATTTCTACAGTCATCAGTATGTTGTTACAAACATTGTCCTTTTTACTCACTTTTCCTTATATATGGAAGTGTAAGAGGTCGACTGAAGTCTAGAATGCTTGAGGCTCTGGCATTACCACCGTGGCTATACTCATATTTCATTAAGAAAAAAGTTTGTTCTTGTTTTCATTTTTTTAAAGTATGCCCTGCTTTCTTTGTGTCTCTGTGATTTTCTTATTATTTGCTTGTCACCGTCCATTAGACCATGTGTTAACGCTGATGCAATTGGTGTATGAATATGTGGCAGGCATTTGCAGAACACGAATTCCTGCATCCTATATGCATAAAATTTGACAAAGCACTCAACAAAATTTATTAGCGCATCCACATGGACGTTGAAAAAGTCCAAATACTTTTTGTTGAAATTCCAATCAAGTGAAAAAAAGGTTATCGCTGAGTTTGCTACTAGCTTGGTTATAGTATCATTTGCTATTTAATTACAGTAACAATGCCATGATCATGTTACACAATACAAATAACAGTAATAGTAATAATATTTAAGTGTCTAGGACCCCCATTTTGTTGTCCAGAACCCCTGAAAATTAAGGGTATGAGTCCAAGGGACCCTCAAATACAAGACTTCAGGTAAATCCCTGATGTGGACACCATTTCAGCAGTTTAGTAAACCTTGTTTGTTTTTAGTAACCTGATACATTCTGTGGCTAGTTCCATATCAACAAGGATTTTTGGAGTGGAATGTGTCATACTAATTACTGGATATCACTCTTTCTGCTGCTGAGAGATTATAAAAGATAGGGACGTTTCTAATATTTGGCCTAGGACTATATACTTGAAACTTAATATATTGTGTGCTTGAAGGTGAGTAACTCTCTAACAGGTCGACCTCTACAGGTATGACACCATAAGTGAGCTCAGAGTTCCCCTTATTATCCCCCGCAACGCGTCCGTCCTTCTGTGCACATTTGTCTTTTCCGGAGCAGAACTCTAAAACAGTTCACTATTTCTTCACCAAACTTGGTACATAGATAGATCTGGTGGTGTACTGGTGCCTTTTGGTAGTTTTGAATTCTGAATAAAATATTTTTGGCGTTTCCGTGGCAACAAGTTTGACTGAGCCTGAAATTGGTGGTAGTGCCCTTTTCCAGAGCTGAACTCTAAAACCGTTCACTATTTCTTCACCAAACTTGGCACATAGATAGATCTGGTGGTGTACTGGTGCCTTTTGGTAGTTTTGGAATTCTGAATAAAATATTTTTGGCTTTTCCGTGGCAACAAGTTTGACTTAGCCTGAAATTGGTGGTAGTGCTCTTTTCCGGAGCAGAACTCTAAAAACCGTTCACTATTTCTTCACCAAACTTGGCACATAGATAGATCTGGTGGTGTACTGGTGCCTTTTGGTAGTTTTGGAATTCTGAATAAAATATTTTTGGCTTTTCCGTGGCAACAAGTTTGACTTAGCCTGAAATTGGTGGTAGTGCTCTTTTCCGGAGCAGAACTCTAAAACCGTTCACTATTTCTTCACCAAACTTGGCACATAGATAGATCTGGTGGTGTACTGGTGCCTTTTGGTAGTTTTGGAATTCTGAATAAAATATTTTTGGCTTTTCCGTGGCAACAAGTTTGACTTAGCCTGAAATTAGTGATAGTGCTCTTTTACGGAGCTGAACTTTAAAAACCTTTCAATACTCTCCTTCCACTTTTCTATATACACACCTAAATATTTGACATAATCATAACTCGTAGACATGATCATGAAGAGTATTTTGCCATTGCGGGGGATATTGATGACTTTGTCTTCTTGTATTTACCACTGTAACAGCTGTACTGGTAGCACATCTATAATGTTCCAGGGTCTTATGCAATTGTATCTGAAAGTCCTACTTTGGTTGATACTGAGACGTACGGTACATATGATCTTGCAATTGTGACCTCCACATAAACAAATTTGAAAACTTTTTGTTGCATTTCTGCAGAACTATTACAGTTATCCCAAAAAATCTTTGCAAGACTCACTGCTCTTTTATTGGTATCATGGTCATGGAAGGATGACAAATCATATCCCTTAACGTTATAAAGGATAGGAATATGAATGGGAACGGATGATGATTATTCGTAGAATGGCATTATCGTCAGTTCTATCAGTTGTAGTTTTTGGCGAAGCAGTAGTAGGTATGTTGATCAGAAACATAGTAATGAATCTATATTTAAAATGAATCTAAGGGTGAGTTGAGAAACATGGGAACAAGCACAGAGAGACGATAATGTGTACAAAGAAAATTTCTTTTCTTCTGTATTGAATCATAGTAGTCTGAACTTTTGCATGTATATTTCTCCTTTTGAAGACATTATTCTTTAAGTTATTATAATGTAGTGATAATTTTGAGTCCTCTGTCTTTATGAAGAAACACATTCAGTATGATTACTGAAAACACCTTTAGTTACCTTATATTACCGTAGATAAGCCGACTTACGAGGACCAAACAAAGCACTCTGTAGAAGGAGGCCAGATTATCTACAGGTTACACTTTTGATGAACGTTTTAACTGGTGGTAAAAAAATAACATTGTTTCGCTTCGCATGAACAATAGGAGAAAACAACTTTGTCAGTGAAGATGTCAAATTTGCAGTTAAACATCTCTAGACAAGTTTATGTACCTTTTCAGTTTTCAGGGTTCGAAATCGATATATAAATTCTGCACCAGTGCAGGTGAAAATTGTCTTGTGCAGCCTATATCTCTTACCGGACTGCACCAGGCGCAGCTTGAAAAAAATCGTATTACATTCGAAGAATAATTTAAAAAATCGATTACTAAAACGTTTGATACGTTAGCGATACGTAAACAGTGGTTTACTTCCGCGTTGACAAAAATAGACTTGACCTAAATAGGGGCTTCATTTGCATATTCATCATGACAATGACCCAATCACAAACGCTTTCTCGAGTTTTTCCTACATCATTGTTGCTAACAGCCAATGAAAAGATTCAAAGGTCGTAACTTTATTGTCCTCGGATATTTCCATGAGGACTCGTTTGCACTCGTTTTTAACCTCGGAAAAAAACGTTATCGCTTAGTAACGAAGTCTTCCGGCCTCATGTCAGCTGTCACAAGTGTGTTCAACAGCGAAAATGTCTGGACCGGCGGTGCAATAAAAAAACTTCAATTTCTTCGCTAAAAAGACACTTTCAGACAGAAAAGAAAGTGATGTTGATCAAGCAAGTGATAGAAGTGCGAAACCTGCGCCAAGCCGATCGAAGATTAAGGAAAAACCTGAAACAGAAATTGCTAACGCTGTTTCTGAAGGTGAGAAAGTTGTGGCAAATATGCAAGAAAACCTTGCCAAGCGTTTTGACATTAAAGTCTCAGCAGGATCATCTGTACTGAATCCAGATGAATGGCCAAGTGACCCAGATGTTCTCAGGACATATGGTGACAGTGAAGTAACAGAAATATTCACACATTTTCAAGCCCCCCCCCTGACAAGAAAGGGATATATTGTTTGGAAAATGTTCTCCTACAGTGGGCTGGTGCTAAAAAGAAAATTCTGAAGATGAAAAGTGTTGAGGCAACATTATCGTTCCTTGCTGTATGGCAAAAGATGGCCCTGTTGCAAGAATATGGTGATCTTATGGCACTTGTGACGATCATCATTTCCCTCCCAGTCAATAGTGCCATCTGTGAGAGGGGATTCTCACTTATGAAGCGTGTTAAAACAGACTGGAGATCTAAACTAACGTCAGACAGTCTGACAGACTTGATGTCACTCAAGCTAAATGGTCCAGCTCTGAAAGACTTTAATGCTGATGGACCAGTAAGTCTTTGGTTAAGTAAAAGGTTCCCAAGCCAGCCGTATGGGAAGAGAAAACCCCTACCTAGTGACAGTGACTCTGCAGCATGGTCAAGTGATGATAGTAATGATGACTTGGATGACTGAGTGAGTAAATCTACTAATGCTAGTATGTAGCAATAATGTGACTTACCATACTAAGAGTTTCAAGACTTAACAATGATACCATGATGCACTTAATAGACTATGATATTAGTGCATCAAAACATTTTCTCCTTTTCATGCTAAGTTGTTCAGCTTTCTTTCACATGAATAAAAACTAAACAAGTGTATTTAATAGTTATTTTTAATTATACAAACTCATAAAATGGAACACATTAACGTGACCACTGAGGGTGCAGTCTGAGTCTCTTTGGTGCAGTCTGGTATAAACACTCAACTGCACTTGGTGCAGGTACTGAAAAAAGCCGAATTCGTACCCTGGTTTTAATTTGTTTTTGCTAGGCATTGTATTATGTGCAGGGATTAAGATTACCAGGTGTACATGACTGTTGACTACAAAGCCAGGTGAGCTTACATTCCAAGGCAATATTTTTGCATCAAATACTATGGCAGTTTAGTGAAAAACAAGCCAATATGAGAATTATTAAATTAAGTTTCCACAAACACATAGTGAATGAGTATGGTTTTACGAGCTTTAGCAATATTCCAGTAACATCATGGATGGTGACACCAGAAATGGGGTTCACACATTGTTCCCATGTGGGGAACTGAATCTGGGTCTTTAGCATGAGGAGCAGATGCTTTAACCACTAGGCTACCCCACCGCCCCTCACAAACACATAGATGGTAGGTGTGACATTGTAGTTAAAACATGGTTTGGGGTTGAAAATAGAAGACCTGAGTGTTTTCATCTAACTTACAAACCATCTAAAAGCCAGAAATTCAGAAAGAATAAGCAGACATCAGGATATGATAAAGTGAAACAATGTCACGTAATAAACAAATTTGACAAAGAGAATGACCAAATGCAGCATGCAGAAAACCAGCTCTGAACACCCTATTGAGAATGAATAAACTTGTGGAAAAAACAGTCAGTGACATTAAACATGATATGTGAGGTTACTCATTCAATTCACATCATGGATTTTTCATTTGAATTGTTTTTATTTTTAACCAGTCAAAATCAACATTAGATGCAAGGGCTGTTTGTTCAATGAACTGTAAAGGCTACATGAGCAGAAGGAAATAGATGTTTTCATTTTTAGCTTGGGTCAGCGCACCCGAATACACCCTGTTGCTATGCGTATATGGGTTTTAAAATCTCGTGCATTTCGTGGTCATAGCTCACGACAGCGTTAATCAGTTGAACATCGGCGGTACAGTTAGACATATTGCTGAGGAAAAAAGACATCCCTACAGAGCTCCAGCCAGGGGGTTAAAAGTTATTATTTAGAAATAGCTTCCATTATCGGGAAGACATTCATAGAAGCTAAGTTATCATTCACGCTTTCGGTGAATGTACAGTGTGGGGGATTTTTCCATTGGGTTTACTGTTTTGTTTCAGTTTTGGTGCATTAAGTGTTCAAACAATTATTTTGACCTTTCGTTTATTATAAATGGGGAATACGAACTGCCTCATTCCCACTACATCTTGCAATTCATGTGTGTAACAGTGGTATCACGTCAAGATTGAACACATACGAATACTTATAAAGGGTTCAGGGATTTATTGTCTTGGATGGATCAGGTGATAAAACCCTTGAAACAAAACATAAAAATCTCAAATTACTGGTATCCAGCAACAAGTACATAGTAAACATATAATTATATTTAACATTTTCTGTACACCACAAGGGTTACTCAATCTAAGTATAAATATAAGCCTATATTACAAATTACAGTCATACAGATAAAAATCTGATATGTAACAACATTTAGAACATAACCCATGCATTTCCTTGACACACAAATACTAACCTCGTCTCAGGGACGCAGGTAATCCACAGTCTAACCCACCAGTGGCAAATGAGTGATTCAAAGACTTAATAATAAAATATCACAATTAAATACAATATATATCCCATGCGCGCACGCACGCACAAACATACGCACGCATGCACGCACACACACGCACACACCTAATCTACAATTTATACAACAGAGCTCGAGATAAGATTCAGCTCATGTGGGTACTGTACCCACTGTATTTTTTTGGAGTGGGTATTACAAATGTTGTGTGGGTATTTTATTTTCCGTTACCCACTGCTTTCAAATATGTGTGTATTTCAGTCATTTTACTCACCTAAGTATTGTCATTGAGTAAGTTTACTAAGCAGGTATGTACTGCCCTATGTCATACCTAATCAAAACCAACTTAAGTACATGTATAATGGAAATGATTTCATAAAAAATCACTCATCCTGTACTGACAGTACAACACTAGTCCTATACTAACTGTACAACTTGATAGCAATCGATGTCTTTTTCATTACGCAAGCGATTTTTATAAATATATTCCGTATGCATTTGTGTATCTAACATTTTAAATGGTACTAAAAAATTATTTTTCAGTGCAGAATTGGAAATTGTCTATGCGTATTCTACCTGGATACGCAGCTTATCTGGGCCTCAGATACACTATAGTCTACATTAACCAAACGTGTAATAACAATCATACATAACAGTGTGTCATGATATTAAGCATCTAAAATATTACATGATATCATCATGTAGATGATATTACAACACATAATATATTTCAGACATGATTAAAATGATTAAGACATCATATCCCAACCTCCTTATGATAATATACATACAAAGACATCTACAGTAACTTACCCCAATGAGTGCAGTGCTGCGATAAAGGAGACAGAGTTGAAATTGTAACAGTGACCAGGGAAAACAATGTTGGAGTACATAAAACTCCAGATCTGGTCACATGCTCTAGAAACAATAGCAAATCAATCACTGGCCCAGCCGTGGCTGGACCAGGAGTCTGAAGCAAAATAGAACCCCATGCAGGCTTACATAACTTAACCTAGGGATTAGTAGAGTGCTGTGTTAATTCAAAGGGTTGTTATAGTGCTTAAAGGTCACATGCAACGTAAAACACAACTTTGCAGATTCTGATACCTTTCGGTATGGACTTACCGAAACAAATCGTCAAAAATGCGAATTCAACTTATAAAGTTGAAAAATAACGCGATGAAAAAAACGCGCGAAATCGGAGTTCAAACGTTTCACTAATTTTCCCCAGACTTTTCTGGGGAAAACGGGTTTCAACAGCTGGGCTGCGCTGGGCGCAAGTAAATAGGTTCGCGCAGCTTGGAAGCGGGTTGTCGGGTGAATACTCGGTGAAGGCTTTGGTGTGAGCTATTTTTCTAAAGTTTTGTTGATATCTCACAGGCGCGAGCTTTTTATATGTTGTGACAGTAAATTAACTGTTTATATTATTTCATTTGTCTATTTCACCGCACGTTCTTCTTACCGAGACTCTTTCTCAGTTCAATACTTAAAAGCAATGTCATTATTTAGCGTTGACAGAATTTCTAACTGTGATATAGATATGTCGTTGTCACAGACAAAACTCAATGTCTTGTTTTATTGATACCTGTGTGTCTGCCTGCCTGTCTGCTAATGACAATATTCAATACACAGCTGCTATCACTGACCACATGCAATTTGAAATTAGCACCAATCAGGCTATACACCATAAACAAAATGCATTGATTTATGGTCCAAGTTCGGTCTCTGTCACATTATGTAATTACACAGACAGGCAGATACTTGAACACATGACATGTTATGATGTCTGTTGATTGCAAAATGTTATACACAAAAAATGAGCAAGTCTCTACAAAACCCAACATCTCTATATATACACACACACACACACACACAATCAGCCGTGAGGGCATCTGCAAATGAACCAGCCGTTACACTTGAGTGCACACCCACCCGCCCTGACTGGGTTCGGTATCCCGGCTGCTTCGTTTCTTGGGAAGTAAACCGAAGTACACAATTTTGCACTTTTGATTTGCGATTGTACGCTTATAATTTTGTTTATTTGTTTTTTCATAACTAGCAATGTATATTATATGTCATGAATAAGTGATAATTGTGTTTTAATTATGTTTGATTTTTTGGTTGCATGTGACCTTTAACTAAATTATATACTTAGGTTTAAAATACACAATATTTACATTCTGCTACATGTGGAAAAACTAAAGCAGGTTTACAAGTCAAAGGTACAGCCTCCCGACGCTTCTCACTTGAAAGTAGTACCCCTCGCATTGTTATTATGAGGTAGCATGATGTATACTGTATTTCCTTCTGCTTATTACAGGCCTGGCTCTTTTGCCCTTACTGAGTCTTATTACTGTAATGTGTTAATGAGCTGCTTTACCCCCAGTGCTAATATTAGAGGCCCGGCACTTATTAGAGGAAATATGGTACTACAATACTAAAGGCAAGACTGGGAGATGTGGAAATGGAGGATGAAATGTCACAGTATCAGGGGCAGATACATTCATGGAAAAGCATTTGCTGGATAGAATTTTTCTAAACAATACAGCACAAGCAGTTAGAGTGTCTGAACCGCACTCTTTGGACTACTTGAGCCTCACTCATGATTAATACTGGAAGCCTATCAGTATCAACTTTCTGTCTTGTTGCTAGAGAATCATCAATACAGTGTTTCCGCTGACTTCATTATTTATCGGACACTGTGTCAGGCGACCTAAAATTTTACCGGTCATGAATAAAATTTGTCGGTCACATCTTATTGCCATACTGTAAGTACTCATTTTAAAGTTATTTTTAGCCTGGGTATTTCCGAAACATAAGAATTTTTGCGACCAGGAAAGCACAGCCAAACTGTCATTTCGCTTACCCATGATTTTTTTATTTTAATACATGATTATGTACCGGACACAGTGTCCGGCTGGGTTTCAATTTACCGGTCCCCAGCAAATTTTACCGGTGATTTTCAGGTATATACCGGAGATCGGAAACACTGTCAATAACCATTGCTCCTTCAGGTTACATGCCATATAGCTGGAATATTGCTGAGGGCGGCATAAAACTCAACTCACTCAGGTTACATGTATTCCGTCGTACCTGCTCTAGTAGCTACCTTTGGAACCATGGTTGATTATCCCTACCATTTATAAGGACAAGGACATCTTGTGCCATATTGCAGGTTGGTGAAGCCGATGTCCGCCATAATGTCAAGTTTTTAATAAAAACAGGATTCTCCTCCTATGCTAGGTTTGTGTCTTGCGTTTGAAATTGGAGCCATGACTACACACCTACATGGACATGCAGACATTGGTGTGTGTATTAAAATGGACTTTGTCTGTCCATGCATCCGTGCACATTCATCTGTTCTGGAGCAGAACTTTAAAACCGTTCAAAATAGTTAAATATTTCTTCACCAGACTTGGCACATAGATAGATCTGGTGATTTTCTGGTGCCATTTGGAAGTTTTGGATTTCTGAATAAAATTTTTATCCCCCTCAACACAAATAATTATACATCCACGCTCGTATAGATTAGACATAATTGAACTTACTAATTTAAGGCTTACTGAATGGTAACTAGTTATTTTCCATAATCTAAAGTTGATAATATTACCTAATCGAATATAACTTGATAAGTCGTGCCTTTGCATCGAATATATATACATGCCCCGTGTTATTACAACAATGAAATCTTTTACTACGTTTGTTACAAAACACAGTAAGTTGGCAATTCAAAAGATTCTTAGACATAGCCAGAAGTGAGTGAGTGAGTTTTTACATGTAAACCATACAAAGGTATTTCAAGCATTTTTGTTCAAGCTGTTGAAAGTTTCATGTTGATTTGAATTGTCCGTTTTCTATGCAATTTACATGAGCATTGTGTAAAACATTTGTATTTGATCTCTGTAATTATCAAATCCGGTGTAATTATCATGTGTATCAATGAACACAGTCTCTATTGATCCATCGTCAATAAAAGCTGGATAGTATATCAGTAACGGTATCTAGATACTTGCGTATGATCGTTCAATCAGGTTACAGTAATGAGATAATCAAACACCTCTTTCGACCTTGAAATAACAGCCTCCGGTAGAATGCATGTGTAGTTACACCCGTTGTTGAAAGGTTTGTCCTGTGACAAGTGTAAAATAAACAGATGCGATGTTATATCATTGGACTACCTGCTTGATGGAGTCACGCCCCACTTTCTAATGTTTATGCATACAAGCACATCTGTAATCTTATTAACCTCGTTTACATTCAGTACAAATATAGGCACACCCATCTTCATAAATATATTTGAGGGGGATTAAAATGTAAGTTTATACATTATAATAATTCAGTATCGTGTAACTTTTTGAATTCTATAATACGTGTACTTTAATTTGGAAATTCATTCGTCGCAAGTTCTATTGGGGAAATTTGATCACGCCCTATCACGTGATTCTTTTTTTTAATGTTTATACAAGGAATCTGTATTATACAATTTGTATATGTATGTTCGTATGATAATGTATTTTTTTGCATTAAATCTAGATGAAACAAAATTATGAATGTGCTCTATGTTAGTCACAGACTAGTGTAATAGTACTTTCCTTGAAATATTCAGTTTACTCTAGAAATGTATCGGCAAAAACGCTAATATCGTAGAAAGATTATAAAGCATGTAAGTAAATTACAGTAAATTTGTAAAATTAAACCTCACACAATGATATAAGAGAAAGAATTTCTTTATGTATGTCTCATCTCTTACATACAAAGAAGGCATACATATTTTGATAAAATATAAATGTACAAGCCTCCAAAAGTCTACAAGAGAAAATTGCAATAAAATTACATAAAAGTTGCAATGTATGATATGTATTCACACATGCTTTCTTTTAACTTGTATCTTTACAACACAATTAAACAATCAGAGCTTGTTTGTACGACTAGACAGTTTCCTGTCATCCCCGAAAACTGCCAGGGAAATCAGGTGTGAATAGCACTAATTAGCTTCGCAACAGCGAGCAGGGCAATCAGCGAGGGGTTCCAGGTGTTGAGTAGTGAAGTGGCTCTCTGGCTTAATGAATTAACAAACTATCATCACTTTGTTTTGATTTTCTGTGTGGAGTTTTACGAGGGTAAGGTAACTGTAGTACTGTTGTAGGAACAGCCTCAAGGTCGCGAAGTCTATGAATTGTTTACATGTATATGTTTTCGTTAGTAGAGTGGAATAATGGTACGATGTAGAAATATTGTATGCCGTTATAAACTGCACTCCAGACATGGGAATAAATTGTAATATTGCATATAGCATGACTAGTAACCTAGTTTGAATTATGCATACCTTACAATGGAACAAGAGAGTACGATGTAGAAATATAGTATGTCATTATAAACTGCACTCAAATGTCACTGAGTTAAAACATATTTTGTCCCAGTCATTTATGCTGAGAATATTTGAACATCAGTGCTGACAGTGACATTTGTTAAATGGCTGGCTTTTTTGACATTTTCAAGGGATGGTGGGTAGCTTAGTGGTTAAAGTGTTTGCTCATCACGCCAATGACCTGGACTTGGTTCCCTACATAGGTATAATGTATGAAACGCATTTCTGGTGTCCCCCAGTAATTTTGCTGGAACATTGCTAAAAGCAATGTAAAACCATACTCACTCACTTGACATTTAAAACTGCCGACTGCATATTATTATCCCCACAACACGTTTTGCGGGGGGTATTAAAATGGACACCGTCCGTCCGTCCATGCGTCAGTGCACATGTCTTTTCCGGAGCAGAACTCTAAAATCGTTCAATATTTCTTCACCAAACTTGACACATGGATAGATCTGGTGGTGTACTGGTGCCTTTGGTAGTTTGGGAATTCTTAATAAAACATGTTTGGCGTTTCCATGGCAACAAGCTCGACAAGTTTGACTTAGCCTGAAATTGGTGGTAGTACACTTTTCCGGAGCTGAACTCTAAAACCGTTCAATATTTCTTTACCAAACTTGGCACATAGATTGGTCTGGTGGTGTACTGGTGCCTTTTGGTAGTTTTGGAATTCTGAATAAAATACTTTTGGCATTTCCATGGCAACAAGTTTGACTAAAACAGAAATTAGTGGTAGTGCACTTTTCCGGAGCAAAACTCTAAATCCGTTCAATGTTTCTTCACCAAACTTGGCACATACATGGAACTGGTGCCTTTTGGTAGTTTTGGATATCTGAATAAAATAATTTTGGCATTTCCATGGCAACAAGTTTGACATTAACTCAAAATTGGTGACAGTGCTCCTTTCTGGAGCAGAACTTTAAAAACCTTTCAATACTCTCCTTCCACTTTTCTATATACACACCTAAATATTTGACATAATCATAACTTGTAGACATAATCATGAAGAGAGAGTATTTTGCCATTGCGGGGGATATTGATGACTTTGTCTTCTTCTTATTATTATTATAGGATATTTATATTACGCACATATCCACGCACTAGTGCATGCTTAAGGCGCTGGTATTTTGTCTCTAAGTGAGCTACAGTGCCATGGAAGTTCTATTATGTTTGTACATATTCTTGCCTTGATAATCATAGTTAACTGATGAGTCCTTCTTTCTTTCCCTTTTTCTTTCAAGGAAGCCCAAAGATTACAATGGCATCTGCTGGTAATGGAAGTGATGATGTAAATAACCTGACAGATGGATTAAGTGGCATGGAACTTAAAACTCAAAAACCAATACAGGAAAGGCAACAGTCACATTCACTTCCAGCTGATCCAGGTGCAAAATCACAAGTGGGAAGAACAAGTCAAAACAGAGTCAATGTTTTTGATGTAGAGGAAGAATCACCTCATGATGACAGGCCACAAACAGTGGACAAACCGTGTTCTGAAGACAGCCATAAGACTGATAAGTTCTCTCACAAAACACCTGAGGCTGCTGAAGATTCAGGTTCGGTGCAACATAAAGCCAGCATTATGGACAGTGTGGAGGATCGCACATTGGACGATGTAAAACACCTGCCTCTCATTGACTCAGACACAGGTATGAACTGATAATGCTGTTCAAGTAGTTTTTATTGTAATTAGCATTTTTTATTTTGTTTTTTCTTATTATTTCCTTATAATGTTAATAGATTTAGCTTTAGAGAGAGTCACGTGTCAGTACACCTGACGGAGTACATGCAGGTCAGTCAAGGCGAGGCGAGGAGAGACCACACAGGAACTGCCCCTTAGGGGACCACACTTGTCCTGGACACTATACAAAAATATATATTGGATTTTCTAATTCAACACACAACGAGTTTTACACACTCGGGATGACTACACTTTACAGAGTGATTACAGCATTACATTTCACTCAGAATAACAAACGTTATTCAACACACAGACAAGTGATTATGCTAATAATCATCTGAATACATCATTGTTACAACAATGCAATACATACTTTTCCGACTGCCAAATATACAACAAATTCACTGGCAATTCAATAGTGAGATTCACACATAAATGCTACTGCATTTGATAATTCACATTATTACCCATACGGGTGAGGAGATCCCGTGTAATATCTTTTTGATATCTGCACAGTGTGCAATTTAGTAATTCTCAAAGTAGATTGGTCGATGGTATATTTGTAGATTTTCATTGGATGTTGGAACTACTTTCACACCACTACATTCATTTATAATATTTCATCCATTCATTGATGAATTGACCGTGCTGTAATCACACTGATTCGAGATTTTAAAAAAGAACACAAAATCCTACAAGATTTTGATGTTCATGCTTTTTTTATGCACCATTTCATATTTCATTAACAATATAGCGTCGTTTACTTAGCAACATGTTTAGTAATAAAAAATGGTCTAATTTTGTAAGCCAGCATGGCTACCCAGTTAACTGCAATCAATGTCAATGACCGGGTCAAGGCGGACAGATACATTATTGGACATGTAACGATAATAATACAACCTCTAATTATCCTCCGCAACGCGTTTTACGGGGGGGTATTAAAATGGACTCCGTCCGTGCGTGCGTCCGTCTGTCCGTGCACTTTTGTCTTTTCCGGAGCAGAACTCTAAAACTGTTCACTATTTCTTCACCAAACTTGGCACATAGATAGATCTGGTGGTGTACTGGTGCCTTTTGGTAGTTTTGGAATTCTGAATACAATATTTTTGGCGTTTCCATGGCAACAATTTCGACTTAGCCTGAAATTAGTGGTAGTGCTCTTCTCTGGAGCAGAACTTTCAAAACCTTCCAATACTCTCCTTCCACTTTTCTATATACACACCTAAATATTTGACATAATCATAACTCGTAGACATAATCATGAAGAGTATTTTGCCATTGCGGGGGATATTGATGACTTTGTCTTCTTGTTACACCGAATTTGATAATTACAGAGATCAAATACAAATGTTTTACATAATGCTCATGTAAAAAACTGACAATTCAATTCAACATGAAACTTTCAACAGCTTGAACAAAAATACTTGAAATACTTTTGTATGGTTTACATGTAATAACTTATATTACTTGTGTCTATGTCTAAGAAGGTTTTGAATTACCAACTAACTGTGTTTTGTGACAAACGTAGTAAAAGATTTCATTGTTGTAATAACACTGACATGTATTATATTCGATGCAAAGGCGCGACTTATCACTTTATATTCGATTAGGTATTATGTTATACGATATTTCTATAGCGCACATATCCAGACAACTAGTGCTGACTCAAGGCGCTGGTAACATTATCAACTTTAGAGTATGGAAAATAACTAGTTACAATTCAGTATGCTTTAAATTAGTAACTTAAATTATGTCTTATCTAATTGAGCTTGGATGTATGATTATTTGTGTTTATACATTATGTGACCCGTGAAGATCCGGGGTAGAATAGGTCTTCAGCAACCCATGTGCTTGCCATAAAAAGCGACTATCTTGTCGTAAGAGGCGACTAACGGGATCGGGTGGTCAGTTTTTGACTTGGTTGACACATGTCATCGGTTCCCAATTGCGCAGATCGATGCTCATGCTGTTGATCACTGGATTGTCTGGTCCAGACTCGATTATTTACAGACCGCCGCCATATAGCTGGAATATTGCTGAGTGCGGCGTAAAACTAAACTCACTCACTCACTCACTTATACATTATGTTTCATGATATGAAACATGACAACGTAATAATAACTAAAAAGTAAATTCTAACTATTCTATTGTGTTTGAATTCTTTGTATGTCTTTGAAATTTCGTATATTGTTTCCTATTTATTAGGAAGTTGAAGAAAATATAATCTTCAGTAACCTCGAAACCATTACATCTAATTCAATCAATGTGCGTAAGAAGTATTTTATTATCCATTCCCAATGAAGAGTACCAGACACTTACCTCTGTAAAAACATCATAATCACCTTTCTCGTCGACATGTGTTCATTTGCCAAACACTATATAAGCCTATGATAATGATTAGCAATTGCTATCAAAACACTTTAAATACTTCTTCTGATTGACATTAAAGGTAGCATCTCTCGTAAGAAAAGCTAATATATTTGCTCAGTACTACTAAATTGGTTGAAATAATATGTACAGTGCGATTTTTTAAAGTATGACACACATGTGCGTCTCTCGCTGAATAAGAGGTGCTTTCTGTTGACGGATATATGTGGCTCTTGCTGTGAGAAACTGCCAATTACCTGCCCAATAAACACGTCACTCGCTGTGAGGAGCTGATTAATTTGCCCCATATATGTGTCTCTCGGCCTTAATGAGTTAATATAGACAACACCCACCTCCATAATGGTACAGCTCTAATTAGATTGATGAGTAGAGTGTGCCCGTAGTTAATCTGTTCATGTTGTACTACCCCGTTGCCGAAATACCTTAGTTGTGTGTGCGACGCTAAATAAAGCAAATAACTAACTACTAACCTTTATATCTGCATGGCTGGGTTACGCAAAGTCGAAAATATCATATTGCAGAGAGGCACTCAACAAATACTTAATAAATTTTGTTATATGCAGTAATGTAAATGAAATGCACCTACAAATTCCTTTAAATGACACCAAGACCATTGCCCGAGTCACACACTCATATTGAACATAATTTTTTAGGGATATAGTCTGGGCTGGAGGGGTATACTTTGGCCTGGTCCAGAATATACCCCTGGGGTATAAACTGGACTAGCCTATAGTTTACCCTGGGGTATAATCTGGTGGGGGGGTATTCTGGGCTGCTACACCAGAAACGATATCAAGGGAGTCAGCATCTTACCAAAGTCCCCACTGACCAGAGAGTGTTATAAATGACTTACTGCAAGATGATTTTTTGACCCCCGATTGAAAACAAAACTTTTGACAGGTTTGTTCCTGTTTTTGAGCATGACATTGAAAACTCTAGGGCTGCGAACAAAAAAGGTAGTCAAAACGGACGCAGACTGAATTTAGTGTTATCATTCCTCACGGACAAGGACACTGACAGGAGCCAAAACTAGGTCACTGTCCGTTTCAGTAAAATGTTGACAAACGTTCATAATTGGGTGTCGTCTCCTTGAATAAAAGGTTCACCATTCCTGTGTTTTATTGTTTCCGTGCAGATTTTCACTGTTTTATAAGTTAACGTTATATTGATAGGTTTTTGCTGTTTTGTATCCAACAAGTCACCCACCTTCTGGGTAGGCTAGATCGACACAATTATAACGTAAACATTCCCTCTGGATTATGGTAGCCTTTATTCCTGTGGTTACAGAAAATGAAATGAAAATGAAAACACTAAGTCATAGCTTTTGCTAGCGGTATGCGTAATCTGTATATTGAATTATCTCCCCTGATCCTGACGACACGGCATTGTTGTTTGAAAAGCCTTCATAATTTTTCTGTGTGGTCTACACTACAGACGTATAGAAGTGAAGTGAAAAAATTTTCATCTACAACTCTACTTTCTTCATCAAATCTACAGAAAATTGGTCATTTTTGCATATCATTTATGGCTGAAAAAAAGATCTACATGTTTAGAACTTCCTGCCATTTTCCCAATAGAAGCAACATGTCTAAAAATAAGTGTATTCAATGCCAGAAATTCATTCAAACCAAATAAAAGTAATTCGGGTTCTCCCTCACCCTCCATTATATCAGAACCTAAGTCCTGACCTAGGTTGAAATCAAAATCTTCCTTAAGTCAGCTTGATTTATTAGCTATATCGGAGTTGCTAACCTCCCTTAAGTCTGACATCCAGGCGCCAATGGATAAGTCCATGCGGGACATGGAAATATGTAACGAGTTAAAATTAACAAGTTGCACAAACAAATTGGGGAACATTACTCCAGCAAGTCGGCAGAGAATAGCCGCAATGATTTGACTGATGGCACGAGCCGGGAGTCAAAGTCATTCCCTACCCATCTTAGTGTTACTCTGACCGGCAGAGCTGGTCATCATACCTTGACGGACGTAGGAGACCAGTCCCCCCATGGGGAGTAGCTCAGGGCTTCAGGCGACGGGGATGGTGTTGGCAGTGCCGACACCGGGATTGGCTTGTCTGTGGCTAAGGCTACACATGCCATGACCATGGTCCCCGGGAGCAAGCCGTGCGTGACGGCTCCCAGTCGCCTACACCCTGCCACTTCACCCCACGGAGGGCTGGGCCACAGGATACGCACAGGATTGGCACATTAACCCGTGCACGGGAATCCCAGCCCAGCTCGTGCCATATGTCTGGGTCAGGGACTATGGATACCGTTTTACTGGCTCAACAACCCGAGACCCACATGCCTAGCGGTTCTGGAGACATGCTTTTATTGACACGGAAAACCCACCGATTATACCATTAGTATCTGTTCTATCGGACCCTTCTCTCAGCCAGAGTTTACCATGAGGGAGGGGTTGTTAACGGTCCACCCTATGGATATCTCAGGGGAGGACTTTACTCCATGATGGTCATTAAACGAGAGGAAGCTTGAGCTCTTACATGGACTTTACCCTAGTACCCTGACACCTCTCTCTGAGGTTCATGAAGTGGACATCCCTGTGGAGCTGGGATTATCAGGTTGCCTGCCACCGGAGTGGATGCGTAAATTATCCCTACCTCATTCATCGTCTCTTAAGACTGCCTTGGACGCTTACAATACGGGCCTCTCTAAGGCCACATAGCCACTGAACCTGCCTAGGATTAACCATAAACCAGTGTATGCAATCCACAATCGACTTATTCCAGCCAGCCAGCCAGCCTATCCTGGATAAGGATTTTAATCAGCTTCAGGATTCCAGTGGATTACGTGAGCAGCCACTTCCATGTTCGGCCAGGGACTTTAAGGAATTTGACGTGGCAGCTTGTACTTCAATTGACACTCTTTCATACACAATCTGGTTTGCTGCAGGCGTACATGCTCACTTACCTCCTTGTTCCAGGACTACTCTGGTATTAAAAAGGATACCTTAGTATCAATGTTAGCTCAGGAAGTAGCCCTTGCACATTCCTTCCTTCCTTCTATCAGGAATCTACCGGAATCGTCAAAGGAGATGCTTTTCCAGCAACCATTAAACTCAGACAGTATCTTGAATGGACAGTATCAGGAAGCTATTGAAGCTAGAGACGTAATGGCATCTCTGAATTTAACTCAGAGATTGGTGTCGGCGCTGTTAAACCAGAACAAAAGCAGGCCACCCCCTAGGTCAAGAAGGGAGCCCTTGTCTTCTACACCTCAGGGATCTTCAGTTACGGCAAGCCGATCTCGGCCTTTTCAGAAGTTGTCCTTTGATGGTGCTTCGGAGTCTGGGACACACACTCAGTCAAATCATCATCCAAGCGCTCAACCTCAGCTAGAGGTAGGGGTAGGGACGCCAGGTCTTTTCGAGGCTCAAGACCCAATGCCAGGAAGTTTTGACTCAAGTCACGCAATACCTTTTACTCATCCTTTCAAACCGGAATCTCCCATCGACTTGGAAATGGACTTTGATTTTGTGCAGCCAGTAACTCAGTCTCCCGTAGGGGGCAGGTTATCCCAATATGCGGACAGTTGGAATCTTATAACCTCAGACAAATGGATCCTTTCTGTCATAGAGAGGGGCTACATTCTGGCATGGACAATGTACCCCCTGTGACATGTTTTCCGACGGGAGAGCGATTTATCCTCCAGGGCCAACGTTTAGTGGGGGCAAATCTCGCGATAAAACACATGTTGGTGAAACAGGCGATTGTCGAACTTCCTCCATCGACCGAAGCTGCAGCTTTTATTCCCCGGTACTTCTTGTTCCCAAGAAGGACACAGACGAGATGCGTATGATCATAGATCTCAAGCTGTTAAACAAGAACATTCTATGGAAACCTCCCAAGTTCAAAATGGAATCTCTGAAAAATCTACGAACTCTAATCCGTCAAAACTCAAAGTTCGTCAGTATAGATCTCAAGGACGCTTATCTGCACATACCTATACATCCTCCATCTAAGGTGTTCTGTGAACGGTCGAAGGTTTGAGTTCCAAGTTTTACTGTTCAGAATCTCACATGGTTATTTATGATGGTATTAACTCCAGTTCTAGCCTTCCTCCATCGTCGTTATAGATCAATACACGGATATCTGGACGATTTTCTAGCGGGACACGTGATGACAAATGTACTCATCAGAGAGACAAAGTTGATTCTCCATGTCTTCACACACCTGAATCTGATAGTACATCCAGTAAGGTCAGAATTGAAACCCACCACTCAGATCAAGTTTTTTGGAGCCATTCTGGACTCATAGTCATGCTGGATTTACATTCCTCAAGAGCGCTGGCTGGAGATCTGTGCAAAATGTTTAAGTACTCTTGACCCTCCAGCAGTCTCAATTCTCTCGTGGTTGTCACTCCAGGGTTCCCTCACCTCCATACAAGATTACACTCTGAGGGGGAAAGTTGTGTTTGATAATACCTCAGATCTGGCTCAACCAGTTACGTGCTCGAGACTCTCTCATTGTATTCGGACGCCTGGAGATCGGGGCGGGGCGTCCTTTCATTTGCAGACTCAGGGTCAGTGGAACACCAAGAGAGCAGTCTACACATCAATTGCCTGGAAATGTTGGCACTCTTAAAAACCAGTTCGTTGTTGGGCGTCACATCTTCACAGGAAAAGTGTGATGTTAGTATCGGACAATTCCTCCGACAATGCCACCGTAGCATACCTCAACAAGCAGGGCGGTACAAAATCACGACTCATCAACATCACTCAGAATATATTCCAAGTAGCTAATGCCATGAGGACTTACGTCAGAGCTTGTCACATTCCGGGACGGATAAATATCTTAGCCGATTCTCTCTCTTGACAAGACAAGGTGATTTCCACAGATCGCACACACAATTGGGAATCCTTCAAACTCTTAAGCCAGGCTTGGGAAACACCATCGATAGATCTGTTTGTCACTTCCAGGAACAACCGGCTTCCAGATTTTGTCAGTCCAGTACCGGATCCGAAGGCTTGGGCAGGCGATGCTCTCTCCATACCTTGGAACAAGATGGTAGCCTACGCTTTTCCTCCATTCAAGCTGATTCCAGATGTACTAGCAAAGATACACCAGCACGATTGCATTGTATATCTAGTAGCTCCGAACTGGCTGGCCAGACCATGGTATCCGTCACTTCTGCAACTACTAATGGACAACCACTCCGCCTTCCCTTGTGGCACAATCTGATAAGTCAGCACAAGTCCAGCAGAGTTTACAAGAATGTTCATTTACTTGACTTACATGTGTGGAACAGGTTTCACTACAGGAGTTACCAAGGCTATCACAGAGTCCATTAAACCATCAACAGCTGCCTTGTATAATGCTACGTGGTGATGATTCAACCAATGGAGACGAGAGCAAGGAATCATGGACATCCCAGTCACCATACCAGTTACAGCTGATTTCATTCTGCATCTTAGGAATCAGAGACATCTGAAACATAATACCATTGAGGGGTATCGTTCGGTGATAGCATTGGTCATGGATGTGTCACCCACTATATTTCCCAAATAGGACCTGACTTTGGTACTCTAACCACTCCAGAGAGCCCCAAATGAACCGATGCATGATCTATCATTAAAGTTCCTATTGTTTAAAACAGCCTTCCTCCTTGCTTTTGCAACAGCGTCCAGGGTTTCAGAATTACATGCCATAGACTTTAAGTCCATTACTTTTGCAGAAGGATATTAACACATGACATGTAGGACAGTTCCCGAGTTTGTCCCAAAGAACCAAGTTTCTTCTCAGGGACCTTTGGAACACAGGAATTACATGATTCCAGCGCTCCCTACCACTGCCTCTAGATCTGATAGGACGAGATTACTATGCCCCATCCGATCTTTACGTTGGTACATTCAACGTACATCTACCTTTAGACGTGATCGTCACCAACTTTTCCTCGTAATCGTCAACACAGATATTTCCAAGAACACAATTTCATCCTCCTGGCTAAGGAAAACCACATGCCTATCGGTGTTAGTTACCAATTGTCAGCAGCAGTTTAGATCAGAGTAGGGATTGGAAGCTACTGATCTGGAAGTGACAGATAACAGAGAGGGATCACTGGTGGAATGAAATCACAGATTGCCGTAGAAGATAAGGTAAGGAGTCCTTAAACCTAACATCTGAACACATCAACGTGCCTATAGATGCATGGGAGAACGTTATGCACAGGCCTGTGTCTTGGAGAGGAACCGCTTTGGTGGTGGTTCCGTGATGATTTGGGGTGGAATAACAGCACGCCAAAGAACTCCTTTGGTGATTGTTCAGGGCAACTAAATTGGTGTGGGCTACAGGGATCAGATTCTTCGCCCTGTGGCAATTCCTTTTCTGCAACGTCATGGCCCTTGGTTAACATTCCAACAGGACAATGCCCGCCCCCATACGGCAAGGGTTGCTATGGATTTCTCGCAATACCACAACGTTGACTTACTGCCTTGGCCTGCATATTCACCGGATCTCTCCCCGACAGAGCATGTTTGGGATGAGATGGATCGACGTCTACGCCGTCTTCCTCATCCGCCAGATAACGTCCTTGACCTTGCAACAGAACTTGAGAGAATCTGTCGTGACATCCCACAAGGCTTCCTTGCACGTTTGATAGGCTCTATGCGTCGTCGATGCATTGCTGTTCTCAATGCCGATGGTGGACATACCCGTTATTGAGCTTGTGACATGGCTGTGGACTCATGACGTCGTGATTGACTTTTCAATTGAAATTCTTGTTATGGTCTCATGATTCCTCCATTAAAGTTTATATGTACCTTTGACATTGTTATCGTACTTATCCACTGGGATAATATTTTGACAATGCACAGTTTCTTTATGTGGCTAGTATATATAGTACCTTCAGACACAGAGTCCTCTAAGCAAAAATGCGAAGCAGAGGGGCAGGGATATATCACCTAATGTGAAAGTTGTGAGGATGTTGATGGAAAGTTGGAGTATGACGCGTATGTCAGTGAAATGACATCATTGATACCTGACGTTATGAAAGAACGTTATCGTGCTGATCATATCACAGACTTCGTTAGCTTTCTGAATATTAAAGGCATTGGGACCTTTCCACTCGACAATATAGCCTTCCGTTCTTCTGCTTGATGTGGCAAAATGGTTTCACTGTTCAAATACATCGCTAATGAGATGTTTCCTTCAAACAAAGCAGTTCTGACAATTGGATTGTCCTTATTTCATGTCATAGTTTTGCGTTTCATGGAGTAAGCCAGATACTTGTACATCTATTTTAGCATTTTGTATGAAGCACTTGTGATTTTATTCTCCGTTGATATGAATACAGGATTTGTAAAGACTTGCCTTGTAAAAACGGAAACTGCGGCAACATGAAAAGAGATATAGTTTCGGGTTACTTTTTCACACTTCCTTTGTCAAATGTGTTTAGTATTGTGACTGATTTTAGTCAAGCATACCAAATATTCGGATTGGTCTGTGACCCCGGACTTTACTCACAGATACTGTAAGCGTACTTATTTTCGCGTGGTGCAATTTTCGCGGAATTGACAGTTTAGACTACATCGCGCGGTCAATTATTCACGCAATCAGTAATTGCCGGAACTGCCAGCTGTCGCTTTGGCCGCCACTAATAGCATTGAAAACAAACAGAGTGGCTGAACATGTCAGGCGGCGTTTATTACTTACTCCCAGGAAATCCCTATCTGTGCGATATACTAGTACACAGTAACCTGTTTACTCCCGGAAGAGATGAAAAACACATCAGTATTATGTTCCGAATTCTGACGATCTGACTAATTAACTTATACTGTATATGAAGCTCTTTGTGATTTCAAACAAGCCGGGTTGTTGCGAATGAGATGATTGAGTATTAGTGACTATTCGCTTCATGATGATACGTTTGTATCTAAATGAATAAATAAAATACTGCTGTATTATTTCTTTCCGAGTCGTTTCATGGTAATCTGTTTTGTATCAAACCATCTGTCATGTGACCAATTTCCATGGCGGCCACAACACACATTGCTGTTTTCGCTAATTCGGCGATGCGATTTGGCTCATTATTTAATTATGTTTTGGGAAATCCATTACAGCGACAGTTAAGTTTGATTCTGTATGCTACTATCAGTCGTCATTTTAAGATTCCCGTAGATTTCTGTCTTCAAATGTGATGTGTTATGGTAACAACTCAGGGGCGACCGTGGTTAGACTGAATGAATGACAGGTTTATTCGCGGTGTATAATTTTTCGCGCTAAAATGTTTTGCGCGAAAAGCGCGAAAATAAAACCTGCGCGAAATATACTACGTTTACAGTAGTTGTAGTTGACCAACTAATCGGGGTACACCAGAAATGGGCTTCACACACTGTACCTACATTTTTGCATTCGTATATTGTTTTTATATGTTATATGTATTTTACATAAGTGTAGCGGGAGAATTTTCTAAAACAGCCATTTCTTTACCGATTTCGTTCAAATTTGAAATATAAGTTACTCATAACATATAAAAACAATATATGGATGCAAAAATGTAGATTTTTATTTTTCAAAATTATTGTCCAAACAGTGATTCGAACCCCTGTGGTTAATACAATTGTTCATTCAGAACATAAACCTTTCCAAATTAATTCGAGGTGAATATGACTTCAGTGACCCGTACAGTGGCACGATGAACAAGTGTATTACTCACATAAAACATCCATCGGAGGTACATGAAGACAAAATCTTCTATTGGGGAAAGCTGCTATGAATCTTATGTATCTTTACCATGTTTACAAGTTAAGCAGTGGTCACCGAAGTGAAATGAATCCCGCTGTGCCAATTGTACATGTTTATGTGCAAGAATTGGTATGATTTTTTTCAAATGGGCTCGTAGGGAATCGCGCGACAAGTGCATTTTCGCACACTTCACAAAGAAAAGCTTTCCGTTCATGCTTTTGCTTGTGTGATTTTAGTTTATCTTTGTCGATGTACGCCCTGTCACATAAATCACCTTTAGATGATGTTTGGTGACACCTGACATGTCGTTGCATGGATGAAGAATGTTTGGTACTGTATTTACGAATACTGCATTAAGAAGTTGTGCTTAATGAAGGCCGAGAAGCTAAATAATAAAAAGTTGCGCTGCATTGGTTGGTTGTTGTTTAAAGACGTACTCAGCAGTTAATAATCGAGTCTGGACCAGACAATCCAGTGATCAACAGCATGAGCATCGATCTACGTAATTGGGATTCGATGACATCTGTCAACCCAGTCAGTGAGCCTGACTACCCGATCCCGTTAGTCGCCTCTTACGACAAGCATGGGTTGCTGAAGATCAATTCTAACCCGTATCTTCACGGGTAAGTTGCGCTTGAAGTGCTTTAAGGGAGCAATAGCTGGGGCTTCAATTTCTGATCCTATGCTAATAAAGCTTTGATCCAAACAGTCTATTTCAGTCATCTTCTCTTCTACAGGTCCATGCTTATGTTTGAAACGACTGTACTATACCAATCACTGCAAGAAAAAAATATGATCACTGCAAGCATGCACAGTGGGTGTACAGTCACTGGACACGATCACTTCAGGATTACATTTAGACAGATTATATGAATACTATGCATTCAACTGAGCAAAGACTTCAGATATACGTGGAAAAGTATATCATTAACAATGTCTGCACATAGAAATACTGTAAAATCAAACTATTTGGTATTAAACTTAGTATTTGTCTACATTAAAAGGTATGTTCTGCCAATAATCGCTGATTGCCTAGCAAGTTATAACTTTCTATAAATGACCACCAGAACCTTTGCATTCGTGAAATGTTAAAATTTAAATGATATTGTTCGTCTTTCACAAATGGTGACTAGATTTTCAACACCGAACTTACATTCACCGCCAAAACAAGCACGCGATTACTGCAAACGCAGGCGGACAGTCACCCTATCACTGCACTCTGCAGGACAGTGGTTCCAGGGGGTGTTTCTCAGTTCGATACTCAAAAGCAATGTCATTATTTAGCGTTGACAGAATTTCTAACTGTGATATAAATATGTTGTTGTCACAGACAAACTCAATATATGTTTTATTGACACCTATGTGTCTGCCTGCCTGTCTGCTAATGACAATATTCAATACACATCTTCAAACACTGATGCATGCAATTTGAACTTAACACCAATCAGGATTTACACCATAAACAAAACGCATTGATTTATGGCCCGAGTTCGGTCTGTCACATTATGTAATTACACAGACAGGCAGGTGTGATTCTTGTACACATGGGTTCATGGCCGGGAAGGCTAAAATCGTGACACTTCTCGGTTCAATGAGCGTAGCTTCCCAGTACTTTCTGTGCAATGTTATGGCTGAATGAATACGGGGCGCCTCACTCAGAGGCTTGGACAAATTACAAACAAAACAGGATTAACGTGGACGCTCTTTAAATTGGGTACATACAAAAATATAAATACAATTATTTATATGTTTTCATTTTCATTATACATTTTCTTGAATTCAACATTAAATTGTCATTATTCATAGTAAATCACATTTCTGTCAATCTACTTCGAGTTTAAGAAAATTTGAGAAGTTCAGACACGTGGCCTGTGTAGGCGATGTCCCTGATGTTCACAAGGTCCTTCAGGGTTAAGTTAACTCTAACCTGCGCATCTGCCATCACGAATATGTGTATGATAGTTCAGTGTCAGTTTGCAACTTAAATATTATTAGCAATGTTTTTCGAATTAAATACATCTGAAATAAAAACGTCACTTAAATACAGGTCTAAACAAGCAAAGACGATATAGATGCCTGTTATATAAACTAAACCAACTAGGCATAACGGGGAAAGATGTGGTCCGTTATAAGGACAATTCACCACAACATTTGAACTTTTAACAACAAATAACTGGGTACTGAGTATGATGTATGATATATCTTAAATGCTTTCTCCAAAGAAGAACCTTTCCTGGGCAAATGACGTGAAAAATCTGCTGTATAAAAATGGGTTTGGTTATGTGTGGGAAGACCCCTTTTGTGTTAATCATAATGCATTTCTTGTTCCCTGTAAGCAAAGACTGATTGATAGTTTCCTTCAGAAATGGCATGAAGATATATCTAATAATGCAAAGCTTTTCATTTATAAACATATTACGCAACAATTTGGCAATGAAATGTACTTAAATATAAAAAAAGTAATCCCATTAGAAAAATTGTTACCACCTTTAGAACATCGTCACATAAATTACATATTGAAGTTGGAAAGACCATAATTTACCAAGGGAAGAAATAGAAGACTGACACAAGTCTTAATAAAGTCAATGTTCTATTCTGTTCTGATAAACACTCTACTACAACAATGTTTTGAAAAGAAATGTATCTACTCCCGGCATGGATTATGCTTCCCAGAATCCGGCACCGTATCTTTAGCTATGGCGGTACTCCCCTAATTAGCTCTCACAGGAAATCCAAAATATAAATTTTAGCCTTCCTGGTACGACACCTACACATGACATGTTAAGATGTCTCTTGATTGGAAAATGTTATACACCAAAAATGAGCATGTATTTACAAAACCCAACATCTATATATATACACACACAATGAGCCGTGAGGGCATCTGCAAATGAACCAGACGTTACACTTGAGTGCACACCCACCCGCTCTGACTGGGTTTGGTATCCTGGGTGCTTCGTTTCGAGGGAAATAAACCCAATTACAAAATATTGCTCTTTTGATTTGCGATTGTACGCTTATAATTTTCTTTATATGTTTTTTCATAATCTGCAATCCAGCTGTGATAATTGTGTTTTAATTATGTTTGATTTTTTGGTTGCATGTGACCTTTAAGGATCATTTAGTGGTATGTACGGGAACATCTTCAAGGAGACCCTCCATCCTTATGTGGGATTCAGGCTACCATAATCCAGAGGGAATGTTTGCATTATAATTAGGAACAATTACATGTATTGTTAGTAATTGTTAGTAAACTTATCTCTGGATTATGGGATCTATTACCCTCCCATTCCTGCCTGTGATTTATCCTAGAAGATGTATAGTGGATCAGTTTTTTTCAGAAAAATTGTGAAAGCTTTTCAGACAACAATACCATTCTCAGGATCAGGGGGAGATAATTTAGTAGACAGATTATACATATCACTATGACTTTGTGTTTTAATTTTCATTTCATTTTCTGTATGTATCTGTGCAACCACAGGAATAAAGGCTACCATAATCCAGAGGTAAGTTTACTAACAATTACTAACAATACATGTAATTGTATGATTGCAAATGTCTTCAAGTATTTTGTTCCTGTCGTCGAATCAGAATAAGCTTTCAACTTCTGAACTTCTTTTTCCTTCTGAGGTGTTACAGTTCGAATCAGATTCTTTATACAGTGCAAGCCGTCAAAACCGGCAGCTGTCCAATTCGGCAAGTTGTCAGATGTGTATTCTCATCAATTGTTCCTGCGTTAATTACATGGTTGCCGATAAAGACAATTTAATATTAGTTCAGCATGGGTATAGTTGTACATGTAACTAGTGAGTTGACATGTTTTATTGTGATACAGCATTGTATATGAGAGTGACAAAACTGGTCCACTTCTTGTCGGAGATAACCGTGTCAGCTCTACAATCCGGGCCCGCTGTCTAAACAGGATTATTTCTTCAGTCCCAACGAATGCCGGTTTAGACAGCTTCCACTGTATTAGACCTGAAGTTTCCGAAAAATCTTCTGCAGTTCCATGTTTAGAAACAATTAAAACCTCAATTTCCATTCATGTCCGATGGGACCTGGGTGAACAAGAATCACTCCATGGATAACATGTGGCTTAACTGCCAGATGGTACATGCAACAAGGCCCCAACCATTCCATCTGGAAAAGGTAAATGCCTCACTCTTCTTCACGCTGGTACATGTGATTCTGATTATCACCAGGAAGTGAACAGTGAGGTGTTCCTTGAGTGGATGGAACATCAGCTCCTACCCTGTCTGGACAATCCTAGGGTCATCGTTATGGATAACACTAGTTATCATAACCTTCGTGGTTATCATTACCAGTTATCATACCGGAAACAGTGACCCCCACCATGAGTTACAGTAAGGCTCAAATTCATGAATTTCTGACCTCTGGTGTCTTTTAGACAGGCAGAAACCAAAGTACAGCACATGGAGAATATCAGAGAGCACAGGAAACTTATGGTCTGCAGATCAGACATGGTAGCACAGCAGCATGGCCATGTTGTCCTACGGACTCCAGTCAGACCTTGTGAGCTGAATCCAGTGGAAAGTTACCAAGTTGGAGTGTGACTCCAGTGTTTCAGAGGTTGGGGTTGGGCTGGGAGATAGAGATATCAGCTAAGGAAAGATATTCCTTTAGGGGAAGTAAACTGGGGAAGTAAACGGCATGTCATAACAATTTACAAATAATCTCCAGTCTTGTCGATTTTCAGGTGGTCATGCCACCTATAGATTTTGAGACATTCAATACAATGGCTGATTGAAGCTTTTCTATGGGTATCATACTCTTTTACATATTTCATCATAAACTTTATGCGCGAAAGACATGCAAGATGTTAATCAATAGAATAGACATATTCAACACACATGTAAAGGCATAAAATATCTTTGAGATGACCCCTTGTGCCTGTATTCAGCACATGCATTTCATGCCAGGTGAGTCGACGAGGCGTCATCATCCCTGACTGAGCGACCTAAGTGCCATCTATAGTCTGATCTATTGTTTTCAACAGCTTTCTGTGTCAAAGTTTTACCTGATTTCACGAGTGAACATGCTTTTCTGGACATCCTATTGCACATCCCAATGATGGGATTGTGTAAATTTCTGGGATACAGACTAACAGCCTTAAAAACTGTTGTTTTTTTCTATTTCCGACAGTACTTTTGATGAGCTGTTTTTATAGTGCAGTGCCGTTCAGTGCACTGCACATTGGGCCCATAGCCACTTTTGTTCTAAATATTTGCATTTTCTTTTCTTGTTTTATCTAGAAAAATATTTTGTAAGGTATAACCTTCTGTACAACAATGTCAAAAAATTGAGTGAAACCTTTACCCTTTATGTTATGAGTGATCATAGATGATGATAGATCCATAATAACATAATTCATTCATAATATATGAGCTTCTTAACTACTGAAACACATGAGATTTAACCTTTATATATGCACATATATAGGTAGATCCATTTTAAAGTTACTTATTACACTCTATTACCTTAACCAACATATTCTCAATTAAACACAGTCAATTAAATGCATACATAACATTCTATTGAACCTGTTGTCAAATTCATGTCTCAGATGTGTGCTCGTTTTGTATTTTACCTGTGGAGCACAAATTTCTTTGCAGTAGTGCAAAAGCAATTGCGTACTCACTTCTGAACATTCTGAAATGATTTCTTGTCTTGCATTTAACTAATGCTAATAGTGCAATATAGCTGTTATAGTATGTACAGTACCTATGACACTTCAAATGTTTTTTGTTTGTTTCAGAAGCAGAAGACATGCATGTGAAAGCGGTTTTTGAGGCAGAAGTCTTGGATTCAAGTCAAAAAGTGAAATTCAGGGCAAAAGGTTCTAGATCCCTAAAGCTTGATGCATATCAATGGCAATATCTGACATCAGAAAAACATCTTTGGAACAGGGTAGAAAAGGCAATGGGTCAGGAACACTTAATGGCCAGTATTGTGAATATTTCAGAACCAGAGCATAATCATGTGATTGTTTCCTTTCGAAGAAATAGGGAAAAACACTTTCATCTGATGAATTTGATGAGTGGATGAATTTGGTCTGTGAAATCTTTAATAGATATGATAATTTCATCATCTGGAAGAAACTCTGTTTCAAGGAAACATTTGATGTTGCACAGGACAATACTTTCAAAAGAACATTTGGTTGGTCTAAATGTCATATTCATACAAGAAATGGATGATACCTCCATTGTTATAGTCACTGATAAAGAAAATAAGGAAAAGGTATCTAGTGTTGTGGATCGGGAATTAACAAAGTTCATCCCTGGTACATCACAGGATGCTTCAGTGAAGATTAATTGGCATGAACAGAGTAAAGTTCCAGATCAAACCAATGCAGAGGCAAGGGAAAATGTCACAGAACAACCAGAGGAAAATGCAGTTTGTAATCAGGAGCAACAGGGCTCACACACTCAGGAATCATTTGAGAATCAAGCACAGAAGGCCAAAACAACAAATCAAGCTTCCCAAAATGGATCAACAAAAACCATGAGTGTCGGTGTTAATCGCCCTTTAACATCAGAAGCAGACAAACACAAGAAAGTCAAGATTGCATTGATCATAGATGCAGATAGGTTTGCCGAATATGAGAAAAGTTTTTTGGCATGGAAAAATGTTTCTTCTAACTTTGAAAAGATGACTCAACACACAGTTATGGCCAATCAACAAATGATCATTTGTGAGGGATACGATCATCGTGTTCAAGATTTTATCAGTCAAGTAACTAATGTACTGTCTGTAAAGCCTCGCACTCTGGATGAATGGTCCCATCACAACCCAGCCACAAAAGGTTTGAAACTGCCAGAGAAAAATCTCAAATTTCTGTTGAACAATAAACACGTTCAAAGTCAAGTTTTTAAACAGCTGTTGGCTTCCAACTTTGTATGTAACATTGAGAATAACCAATTACAAGTTTGGCATAAACTGCATGCAGACCCTGGATGTGCTGAAGACATTATTTTAAGGGCTGTGAGACATCAAATTGTCTCTCTCAAGTCCCGTCAGGACACACAGTTTCAGGATTTCAAGGAGTTCATGGGGGAACATTCTGGATTGGTTGAGGTCTATCAACATGAAGGTGATGCATGGGTAGCATACCTATCAAGTGAATCTGCTTCTATTGAGGGAAGAATAAAAGAATATGAAGATACACGTGTCAAAGCAGAGCACTTTGAAGTAGTGCCTGAGGATGAATATCGTTTCCATGAATGCTATAGTCAAAAGGCAATCAAAATGTTGACAACTGATGAGAATACTGTTATTACACTCACGAAAGGCAAAAAAGGATGTGGATTTCTCATAGTAGGATATAGAAATTCAGTTTTGAGGGCAAAAACTGCTATAAAGGAAATAAAACCTGTCCAAAACATTTTTCCTGTTGAACATGATCATTTTGAATGGATACAGTCTCCTCCTGGTGAAACGTTTTGCAAAAGTTGAGCGAAAAAACAAGTGCATCATGTCAACGAAGGACAGCATAGATAGTACCTTTGAACCTGAGGATGTCTTGAAAGAGATTTATTGCTATTCTACTGGTTCAAGTGGTGCTGTGAAATGTGCAAAACTTGTAACAGGAGACTTAAGAAGTTTGCAACCAGATGTGATTGCTGTCCCAGTGTGGGTGTGAGCAGAAAGCAGACAGAGCATCACTTGAAGCATCTCTTCAAACAAGTGATGGTAATAAATGCCTTTGATGTATTGATCATTGACTGATTCATGCGGTAAATAACTGGTTTTGAATTGATTTTGATTTTAGTGGAAATTTCACAGCCTTTATAGCATATTCAAGCTTTGTTTTGATGCCTCCTGGATTGACATGAAAACCAAGAAAAAACTGTTGGTGTTGGCAACAAGTGATAGATTTGGAAGAAATACATGGAAATGCAACAGAGAAAGGTGTGAAAGCTGTGTTTTTTGCTGTACGTGATGTTTTCCTCAAGGAAGAGAAACTATCAGTGGAACTGTTTCTTTTCATGAAAGATATTCGGTTGGCAGCTAGTCTAAAACCAGTGTTTATGACGGCAATGGAACCAGGTATGTACACATTAATGATCATGTGATAAAATAGAATTGATTGGTCTTTAATATGCAGTGACTCTGATAGTCAGTTTGTTTTTTCAGTTAAACCAACAGCGTTTCAAATTTTGATGTTGCCCCACCGTGGAGTAGATCCCCTTTATTTGTACTTTGCAATAAATTATCCCAAACTCAGATAGGAAGTAATGACTGCAGCTTAGCTGAATTTTCAGAACCCAAAAAGCATCCTGTAGAAAGGGGTCGGCTTATCTAAAGGTTACACTTTCACATTTGTCAACCTTTTCTCTGGTGGTAAGAAAACGACATTGTATCACTTTACGTGAACGAACATGTTAAAATGACTTTGTCAGTGAAGACGTCACATTTGCAATAAGACATCACTGGACAAGATTATTTAGCTTTTCAATTCTGATGTATTATAAGCATTAATTAAGATTAGCATTAATTGTGATCATACAGTTACAACAAATATGCCTTTTAGTGAAACAAAATGTATATACTTAGTTCGTATTCATTTTTCTGTCAACTACACTTTATTTCAAAGTAAAGAGTAGAGTATTTGTCTTTTGTACCCGAGATCTAAACCTCCCAGAGGGGTTGCATGACCAGTTCCTTGTAACTGTCACTTCAATATGTTCTGGAAAAAATTGCAATGACCTAAATGCTCCAGCATAAAATTTCTCTCCACTGTGGATGGATTTAACAGATCTATACATTTTTTGGGGAGACTATCTTGAACATTGACTGTTACTCTACTGCCTCTTTTAAATCTTAAAGGGCAAGTGAAAAAAAGATTTTAACATCATAATTCTTGTAAATATGTCATTTTCTTGAAAAACTTTTACTTGTATGAAACTATAACCTTAAAGGAATAATATTTTGCCTGATAAACCTCACACATTCTTTCCTTGGTGTGCTGGCGGCAATATCGTAAAGAAAGATTGACTTCTAAAGTTGTTCACAAAACAACATTTGTCATACACTGTTTGATTAGAAGTTAAGATGCTCCAGACATTATCCTGTTTATGCCAGTAAAGTAATTGGTGGAGGATGTTCAATATTTCTTCACCAAACGTAGCACATAGATGGGTCTGTTGGTGTATGGCATACAGGATAGCCCCTTACACTGATAAAGAGCTAAGGATGCAAGAGAGGTTGCTTTCCCGATATAAGTCCATGTCTTTGTTTACTTAACTCACATGGGTGCAATAGCTGCATTTGTTTTGCCAAGTAACACAAACAATCAAGTGTATTGTCTGTAATTATTAGTAAACTTAGTCTGGGTTGTGATAGCCTTTTCCTCAATCACTTGGTGATGTGTTTCAGACTCCCTTAGATAAAATAAATAAAAAAATTAATAACAAAGGGAGGTAATCCTTACCTAGATAACACTTGATCTCTCCTGATTACGTCCCTTGAATGCTCATATGCCAGTGGTTATCCACCCATGTCATGTTTTCCTATAGGAGGGGAACCTGTGAACATACAGTGGGGAGGTAAGGAAAATGGGTGTACCGTGTACAACCCCAAGGTAAGTTGTCTAATAATTACAGACAATACACTTGATTGTTCGTAATTATAGGCGTAAACATTCCCTCTGGGTTGTAATAGCCAATCCCACATACGGAAGGCGGGAATGTTCATAGCTACCACTTCCCAGAGGGAATATTATACCCCTGAAGGTAATACCTCAATCTCGTGTTTTGTCTGTGGTATGACATATGATAAAATATTCATTATGAAATTAGGTAAAACATTCTATATATTGAATGTACTGAAACCATATAGTGTATGTCCACCACCAATAAGGGATTTTTAGGTGAGATAAGTTGGTTATAGGGAATGATGGAGTAAATCAGGGTTATAGAAATGATCCTAATTAGTGCGCAGTTAATATTTATGAGATCACAATTCTCATGACGTCACTTCCGGTTGTTATGACGTCACTTCCGGTTTGTTATGACGTCACTTCCGGTTGATATGACGTCATTTCCGGTTGAATTTATGATAACTGATTAGATAACCCTTTTTCTTCATCATTCCTGTCATTAAGTGTAATTGATTGATGCAGAAAAGGAAAGAACACAAACCGACACCTAAGGGGAGGATATGTTAGTAAGGGAGTCCTTCACTGAATAGGGATGTCTCATAATATCTCACCTCCTAATCCAACAGATTCCCCCATAGGTTGACTGTTGATGGAACTTATGGAATCATGAATCCCTTCTTTGCATGCACGCACACACGCACGCACGCACACCCGCCGCGTGCACATACACACACACACACCCTCCTTTTTCTTGCAGAAGGATCTTTGCTGAGTACTGAGTAAGCCTTTGAGCTGCCACAAGAGGTCCAAGAGAATACAGTCCATGTAATTCCGGTGCAATATCCCGTAAATAAGTGTTGATAAAAGTATTGGAAGATTTCCACTGGCAGGAGGCCACAACGTTCTCTTTGGAAACCAAAGTCCAGGCAGAGAGAGACAAACCTAACACCCTGATCTCATGAGGAGAAAAACAAACGTTGAGATGATCTGGGTCACAATCCTGGTAAGCAATGGAGATAGTCTTACGAAGCCAAGCAGATAAGGTATTCTTGGACAGTACTGTAGTAAGGTGTTGTTTGCAGGGAATAAACAAACGACACTGCTTATGATGAAAAGAGTTTGTACGATCAAGGTACCATCGGAGAGCCCTAATAGGACACAACAGTCTAGATTTATCTGAACAATCTGGGATAGGTAACGCCGGGATGGTGTAGGACCTGGTGCCCACTGGACCATATGTTGTAGTCTGGTTCTTAGCCACAAATTCTGGAAGTGTACGACAAGTGAGACTGGCATAATGATCAGTAAAGCGGAGCGACTTAAAATCAATGGCGTGTAGGTCCGAGACATGGGCCACTGTGGCTAACTCTAATAGAAAAGCTCTCTTGAAAGCCAAGTATTTGAGCGGCACCTATTGTAGGGGTTCAAATGGTGCCTTAATAAGAGCACGTAAAACAATGCAAAGATCCCATTTTGGAAATATTGATGGAGAAGATATGTCCTGAAGTTGGAAGGAGTGTACCAACCAATGTAACGGAATCCGACATGGAGACCTTGAAATTTGCAGACTGACGCAATTGCAGAACGATAACCCTCGATAGTACCTGCTTTAAGCTTCTTTTGTGTGCGTAAATGTAGCAAAAAAATCAGCTATCATAGGAATAGTGATAGTGTGTCCGATGAGCTGTAGCTCAGATCTCCATTGGATAAAGTGTTTCCATCTGGCATCACAGAGGAGAGATGTGGATGGACGTATGGCCTGAGATATGGCTTAAATGGTGTCAGTGGCGAACCCTTGTTCCTGGAGGGCAGAGTAGATAATCGCCACATGCGAAGATTGAGAGCAGACACGTTTGGATGAAGTACTGATGAGCCCGGTTGAGTCAAGAGATTGTCCCATAGTGGTAGGACAAGAGTTTCGTCCGAGACTAGTTCCAAGAGGAGCGGAAACCAAGTTCTGGTCGGCCATTCCGGCGCTACGAGGTAAAGGACACAATGATGTAGTAGAAGCTTGGAAAGAACATCCGGGTTCACTTTGAACGTCGGGAACGCATATGCTATCATATTGTCCCAGGGAACTGACAACGCATCCACTGCCCAAGCGTTGGGATCGAGAAAAGGGCTGATATAGACTGGTAGTTGAGCTGTCCGACTGGTTGCAAACAGGTCTATGCATGGAGTTTCCCAACGATGATGGATCATGCGAAAAGCGTCCTTGTGAAGCATCCACTCTGTAGGTAGAAGTTGGCCCTTCTGGGACAGAGAGTCCGCTAATATGTTGATCTTCCCAGGGATGTGTCTGGCCCTGAGAGTGCATTTGTGAAGATCAACTAGACGATAAAGTTTCCGCGTGAGATCCATCAGAATGGAAGAGCGCGTACCTCCCTGCTTGTTGATGTATGCGACTACAGTGAAATTGTCCGTTACGATCATTACAGACTTGTGATGAAGGTGAGGCCACCAAACTGTCCAGACTCGAAGAACTGCATGTAGTTCTAGCACATTTATATGGTATGTTTGTTGCCACAGATTCCAAGTACCTTGTGTCTGGAGATCGTTCATGTGTGCACCCCAACCCGTCCCTGGACCTGCATTGATTGATCCAACATTGAGTGAATCGAAGATGTAATCGGCTGCGACATGTGAAGTCCTGCACGGACGTGAGCGATCCTACTAGGGACATCCAAAGTCCTGAGTGACACTGCAGAGCTGCTGATGAGATGTAATATACGATCCCTGACCGAAATCCAATGATCCTGATTGGGAAGAATACGGCATGTCATATCATCTAGGATGGCCCCTAAGAACTTGATTCGTGATGTTGGAACAATTTCGGACTTGTCAGGATGGATAATAAAGCACAGATGAGAAAAAACATTGATAACAAAGTTGGTATGGCTGAGGAGTATGTCCGTACAAGTGTGGTGATTCAGAAAATTGTCCAGGTAACCATGAATAGCCACATGCCGTAGATGAAGGAAATGGAGAACCGGATTCATGACCATCGTGAAGAGCCACGGAGCTATAGATACGCCGAACGGGAGAACACAAAACTGGAACCGACATCCCTTGACCGCAAAACGGAGGTATTTTTGTGACTGAGGATGTATCGGCACGTGGAGGTAAGCATCCTTTAGATCGAGACTGGTAAACTTTGTGTTTGGAGGAAGAAGCTTGCAAAGATTGCGAAGGGATTCCATTGTGAATTTGGGAAGCAGACGTAAGAACTGTTTGTTCAGAATATTTAGGTCGATAATCATCCTCATCTCCGGAGTAATTTCCCTCTTGGGTCTTAGGAAAACCGGAGAATAGAAACCTGGAGAACAATTCTGAGAAGGTAACTCTACAATGGCTTGCTAGACAAGTAATTGTTGGATGGCCGTGAGGGCAGCTGATAGTCGAGGTCCCTTTAGGTAAAAGCGTCGACCCATAGGAGATACCATTAGGCGAGGAGGAAGATCGAACTGTAGATAATACCCTTTCTGTATTAGAGAAGGAATCCTGGGATCGTCTGTGATCTGAGTCCAATTTTGATAATAAAGTGAGAGAGGCGGCCGCCGACAGATAAAGTTCGAATTGTTTGTTGACAATGCATAATCAGGTTCAAATCCGGGGACGGTTCCGAGTTGATAGGAAGTGATAGTTGAGTGACGGGAGTGGATAAGTCATCGTCTACGGGATAGTGAGTGGGAGGCTTGAAGAACCCGGGAGGATCTGACCACGTTTGAGTTTGAGGCATACCACGGTGAGAAGTAGAAGGAGGCGTGTCAGATTGAGATGCCGCTCTGTCGAATGCGGAACGTTGATAGCAGTGTGGGGGGAGGGGGGGCGAGATAGCGACGAAGCTCGTCTACCATGAGTGAGAGGTCTTGACGGATGATTCTGTGTCAATAAAGCAGATGCCAGTTGTTGGTTCAAACTCCTAGTAACTCAAGCATCCTGAGAAGCGACTGTTTCATCACATTTCCCATTAAAAAGAGAAGTAGCTTGCACACGGGCTGTTGAAACAGTTCATCCTTGGCAGCATCTGGAATGTTCTTAACTCAGTATAACATGTAAGCACGCTCCAAGGCCACCAAACGACCCATAATATTAACCTGGGTGGAAGTGACATCCGATACGGCTTGATAGCATTAGCCCATTCGTTCTTAGATGTGATCTATTTCCTGTGCGGGCATAGCCACCATGGTATCTGCTTTGATGCCCGAAAAATCGTCAAACACCGGAGGAGTTGGCGAACGCCCGAGGCGAACCAATTTATGTAAGATAAAATATCAATTGAGGATTGCGCTCCGTGATCTTTCAAGTCTCTCTGAGCTACTGGAATTTTGTATGAAGACAAGCGAGAAGCACGTGGGTCCAACGATGAAAATTCCTTAATTAATTCAGGAATAGCCGATGGAAAGAGACGATCATGAATAGCGTAGGACTGTCGAAGCTGCTACGATAGTACAGTAGATGTCTTGGAAAGAGATTCATTAAAGGATGACATAAGGCTGAGCGCACAACAGTAGAGTGAGGCAATGTAAGCTTGGGTAGCTTCTGAGGTGGTAATATGCCGGAAGAGCCGAGCTCCGCTGGGATAACCCTTCTTACAGCCGTGGACAGGGGCAGAACCGTGCACGGTTTTAATTCATGTAATAAGGCAATTTTCTCCGAATACACCCCACCCGGAGTAAAGTCATTTGCTTGCATATCCATTGATGGTACAGTGAGAATGCCTTCATGCATAGACACTTGGGTATCAGTAAGAGGATAAATGCCTTGATTATCCGATTCCATTACATCCGAAAATATGGGAATAAGAGGCGGATTATCAACATCCATGTGATCCACACCTGTTGGAGGAAGCACATCCGCGGTATCTGATGGTACAGAATGTACGGGCGGCTCCTGAGCCGTGGAACCCGTAAGATTTGAATCCAGCTCTAGTCCGGCAGACCTTGACACCTTGGTCTTGTCTGGGATGGTGGATATCTGAGAGAGTGGCAACGCCTTGGTTACCAACAACTCTTCAGTTTGAGTGATGTTAGCCGTCGAATTTTCCATGAAAGACCGATGGATATCGGCAAAAAAGAATTCCTGAGTAGACTGAGATTCAAGTTTAGATGCGGCAATAGAACGTTTTAATTCCTTGATCTTTGAAAAGCTCCTTTGTTCAAGATCCTTTAAGGCCGATCCAAACGAGGAATTAAGGTCCTCCTTAAAGGACGCCGGCATAGCCGAAAAAGAGTTTAAATCCAGCACTGGTCGAGCGGGATTACAATCCGGTGTAACCGGTTTACTGCATTTAGATTTCTTACGTGGCTCTGAAGCCAGCAAATTAACGTTTTTTGGTGCAAAGCCTAGCCGCGTTCATAGAATTCCACTCACTTTCTGATAAATCATGGCACAACAAACAACGCGTTGCTAACGTACAAGGGGGGTCCGTGGTACAAGCCAAACACAACGAATGAGGATCCTTATCGGATTGGTAACGCTGACAGCCAAAAAATTTCTTCTGAGACATGATACAAGTTCGCTAACGCACGTGGCTAAACAAAATGGTGGGAAAAGTTAAACAAGTTCACACTGCAAACTTACGTCAGTTAAGAGTTGGATATGCAAAAATACGAATGCCTTAGCACAAATGCGACAGTACGAACCTAGTCTCACTATATAAATTTGAACTTGAACACAAATGTGAAAATCCAAGGAAGTCCCGGAGAGAATAGAGGAAAATATGACATGGGTGGATAACCACTGGCAGAAGAGCATTCAAGGAAAGTAATCAGGAGAGATCAAGTGTTATCTAGGTAAGGATTACCTCCCTTTGTTATTATTTTTTTTACTTATTTTATCTAAGGGAGTCTGTAACACATCACCAAGTGATTGAGGAAAAGGCTATCACAACCAAGAGGGAATGTTTACGCCTATAATTTCAGGTGTTTACAGAGGAGACTAAACACATGGTAACAAGCCAAACACATGTGTACTTGTTAAATGTTATACCGTATTTCTGGATTTCAGGCAACATAGTGTGCTTTCTATGATATATTTCTGAGGCATTGCTTTGAGCTTTGGATGGATTTAAGAGATTCTTCTTTCTGTGGTTCATTAAAGTAGCTTGTTCCATATAGAATAATGTCATCTCAGAATAGTACAGTATGTAGTCATAAAGATATGGGTACAATGTGTGTAGCCTATTTCTGGTGTTTCCTGTCGTGATATTGCTGGAATATTGTTAAAAGCGACACATACCTTAACACCTTTACCACATTTTGCTTGAGGGATGTGACCCAGTACTTGCAAGGACAGCAAAACTTAGGGTCCCAGTCTATCTTCACTTCCTAGCCTTGCTGGGGGGTTGGGCATAGAAATTTCACCTTCATGATTGAGAGAACATGCTTGCAAAACAGGCCTAACATGTTTGTGTTTTGAGAAGAAATACCAGGAAACAGAAGAAAACAGTCATCACCTAGAGTCCACTTTAAGTTTGGACCTGAGGTTGATTGTTGTTTTCCCGGAAAACCTCATTGCTGCACATAGTTGAGTCTATAAGCCTCAAAGTGTAGACAACGACTAAAATTGGCAGCATGTCATATCCAGTCAGGGATAACACTTGGTCTTCCTGGAGATATGGACCGGAAGTGATGTCATCAGAACTCACTGTGTCATCATCATCCAAGAATTCATTAACCAAGAATTATGTCATAGTCCACCAAATCATTCAGTACAACAGCAAGAGATGTTCTCGAGTGTTGTCACAATAACCAAACACAGGTATCTTGGTCATATCAGTAAACCCCTAGCCTAGTCCGGGATTCGGATAATCCAGTGTTAGAGAGACATATTGTTAAGAATTATGAAGTATTATCAACAATGATAATATTCTCAAAATACTACGTCTAACATACGAGGCCATCCTTTCCTGGAATCTGAAAGGACCCCTGAAGATCTGGAGTAGAATAGGTCTTCAGCAACCCATTCTTTCCACAGAAGGAGACTATGCTTGTCGTAAGAGGCGACTAATGGGATCAGGTGGTCAGGCTTGCTGACTTGGTTGACACATGTCATCGGTTCCCAATTGTGCAGATCGATGCTCATGCTTTTGATCACTGGATTGTCTGGTCCAGACTCGATTATGGTAATAACAGTCCGCCGCCACTTAGCTGGATTATTGCTGAGTGCGGCATAAAACTAAACTCAATCTCTCACTGGAATATGAGAGTACTTTTCACTAAAGTTACCTTGAAAGTCATGAAGTTCCCCTTGCTTATCAGGGAAGATAATTCCTTCAGATGGTGTTTGGGAAGACCACTTCGACATAGACAACACAACTCAGTGGAGTTTAAGAATAAGTTTCAAGGGGGGAAAAGGCTAATCAAGTGTTAGGGGTAGTATTCTAAGAATTATTATCATTGATGATAATCCTTCAAGATTATAAGGTTTGACATAACGTTTTTAAAGAATTGTCATATCAAATGAAAGTGAATTTCTGTACTTGTGGTTAATGGTTATTTTATTAATTTCAGTTTAGTATAAAATGAGCAATTCATGTAAACATTGTTGGGATCAGGGGAAGAGGGCCATTGGTATTTAATTCACAAATCTTAACATATTTTTACAGGAGACATGACATCAAAGAAGAGGCCGACACTGACAGTAGGAAGGTTGGCCCAAGTAAAGGTAAATTATTTAACAGCAGGCAGTATGAAAGAAGTATATCATTAAACAGTCAAGGAACATGTTGAATGTCCATGAGATCAGTGTTTCAGTTCATATGATGGGTATCAATCTTTTGTCAACAGTTAGTATTTGGTAGTTAATGAAACCAGTAAATGAGATACAAGTCATTGTTTTAGTCGTGTTCTTAAACCTATAGCGACATATGGTTTGGATACTTCAAGTACAACTAACACCACATATTGTTGCAAATAGAAATGTTGTCATAACTTTTAAAGCAAACAACAACTTTATTTGAATTACATATAATTAAACTTGACATATACTAACTGAAAAAAGCAACTGGGCATAACATAAAATTGCATAAAATAGAAGTTATGACAATATATGTAGCAAAAGCACTTTCCATAAATTTTATGTCACGTATAGCACATGGCACGTGCACTTTGCGCACAGTGAACTTACTCATATTTTGCATGCTTTTTGACATCTGAAGTTCACACACCAGTGCTTATTCTCTAGCCTCAGAATGTTGTGGAAAACATTACTTTCAACCTAAACTTTGTGTATGTCATGTTGTGGCTTACAGAATATGGTATGGCCCAAAATGAAGTGGTCAGACATTTTGGTGTCCATCAAAACGTGATCTCACTTTTATGGAGACATTTCAACTTAATGGGAACACGAGAGATTTGCCTCAGTCTGGCCGTCCATGCATGACGTCACGTCAGTGAGACAATTACATTCACCTGACCTTTTTAAGGAATTGATACATCCGGTCCTGGCAGCTTGCAATACATCCAATTTTGCTCCAACATCAGAGACAGGCACATCTTGCCCAGTGCAGAGAGCATCGACGGTATGGAATCAAGATTGGGATGGTGTTGAGTCGAGATTTCAGATGGCAGGGCAAGGGTGTTCTGACGGTATGGTGAATGGTATGTGTGTGTTCAACGCCGACAGTTTGGTGGCTGCAGCATTATGGGGGCCATCACATCTCATGGTCAGACACAACTTGTTATTGTGCATGGCATTCTGACAGGTCTGCAATAGTCATAACAAGAGCAGTTCTTAATGAAGGATGATGTTTATTTTGTTGAAAGTTGGGGAGGAAGGCTGAAAAGAGAGAACCTCCTCCTATGAGAGTTCATGCTGAATAGGTATAATTTAAGCCAAATAGTTTAAATGGCTGTAGCACATGGTTGAAGGCAATGTGCTCAGTCAGAGTTACAAAATATCCTGGTAAATATTTGGATAATGTAGGAAATTATATTGTAATTAAACTTATTTTACAATTATGAAGTAGTGAGATACCCTTAAAGTACAAAAATCTTTCTCACCTAAAAAGAGAGAAACTCCCTCCTATAAGAGTTCATGCAGAATGCATGAGGAGGGCAGGTGAGAAAGGAAGTTCAGAGAGGGGAACCAAAAGGCCAATCAGAATACAGGTAGCATCTGACAGGTGTCAAAGGAAGTCAGATGCTGGACAGTTGCATTAGGTTGTGGAAGTGTCTGAAAATAGAGAAGGGGAAGTCCAGGGAAAGCTGGAGAGGCTGCTAAGGGTATTAAAGATTTAAGATGTTAGTGGGCTGACATTCAACTGCAGACAAGGACAACATATAATGAAAACAGCATGAAATGATGATGATGATGATGATGATGATGATGTGGATGACAAATATGGTTACATGTATATGTAGATATTTATCATAAGATGGGGGGGGAGGGGATTATGAGCAGGTGGTACTTAAGTGGTCATACTCAGTCAAAGGTATAGCCCACCACCCTGCTGCACCCACTTCAGCACTATTTTCTTTCAGCTCATCCATGTGCAAAGGCAGGAAAGGATCATCTTTCCAGTGTATCCTTGAGAAGACATCTTCTACATAGCTATGCCTGTCTGGCACAAGGCTTAGTAGTCACACTCATTCTAGTTCCTTTTAAATGTTTGTTAAATGAATGTACTAGAAGAGGTTGTTATTTGCCTTTTTATCAAGACATGTTTTACGGGTATTCGTTGGCATTATCCATGTTTGTGAATTCTTGTATGGTATCACCTGCAATTCTGTGTACATATTAAAGGTAAAGTTGACTCCCATCATCTGAATTTACTCCTCGACAAGTATTCCCAAGGATGCTGAACCTGCCTAAAATACCCTTAGAAGAATTCCTCGGCAATGAGGTTGCATGGATGAATCCTTCAGACATTCAGCTGCATGGAGGACAGTTATCAGCAGAATTATGACCTCTGTCATCTATCTATATTTGGCCCTACAACTCCTTGAGGGTGTCCTGCATCGATCCTTATCAAAGACCAGCAGCACCGCTGCATGAGATGGCCACCTGACACAGTCATGATGTGGGGCTTACTGGTTACACAATCACCATACCCACTCTGGCCATACAATCCATCTCAGGTGTGATTAGGTGACCCATGAAGGACATTTCACAGTTCCCACACAGGTTCTCCCTCTGGTATGGTATCAACACAATCTGTCACAAACATAGCCAATACCATACAGTGCTGAGCAAGATCAGTATTGGCTATGTTCCCCCTTCCAGGATTGTGACCACTTGAGTGATACACCATATAGGTTCACAGCTTAGTGGACTTCATCATTGACACTCCCACAAGGAGACAGTCTCTTGAGCATCGCTATCCAGCATGCTTAGCATCACATACCAATTCATTTTGTAGTACTAGTATATGGTTACCACTAAGAGTTCAGTATACTTCTGTCAAGATCTCAAACATACAGTCATTCTTTCACCAGGATACCTGCACCAGAAAGTTTGTTTTTTGTTTTGAGTTTTGTCCAACTCCATCAGGTTTGGCTCCATGGATTAAGGGGACATGTCTAGCGGGACAATTCGCTCTACTTTCTTGATTCAAGAATTTCAGTTTTGAACTCTTCCCCTGGTAATTGCATGTATATTGGGCCTCCATCTCAGGATTTTCTATGCCCTCCAAAGGATCAATTCATATCAGTGCTCCTCATATTTGATAAGACACTGACTCGGCCATATGGTTTTGATCTGATGGTGGTCGTTCTTGTTGGGCAAGTTAACCTCTCTTCAGGAGATGACATACATAAGCAAGTTAAAGTTTGACAATCATGGATCAATTCTGCTTCATATCATTCTCAGGAAACTAAATTCTTTCATAACTTACAACACATCATGACCAATGATAGTGGATGCGTTGTGACCATTTATTTTAGGGCATTTCTTTTGTCCTCTAACCATTTCAGCTTCTATGTACATCTGTTCCATACAAGATATCATAGCATTCCAACTAACTTTTGTTTGAGGGACACACAACCATATTTCAAGGCATACATTCTCTTGGACCGACAGTGGCTGTTGAAGCTAGTGTTAGGCCAGAGTTTTTCTCTCTTCTATGGAAAAATGTGGGCAGGAACAAGGATATCAGCAGTAGCTATAATAGGTGAGTACAGCAAGTGAAACATAGTGATCGGGAATTGTGAAAATTCATCAAAAGAAGAAAGATGTTATCAGACCTGCAGTGACATTATATTGGAAGAAAAAGAGTGGCAGTGAAGCCACAACCTTAGAAATTGGCAAATGGTGTCTGAAGTTTTGTTATTACAGCCATAATCAAACTCTCATCAGTAATCATTACTTATTTTCAAGTCCTCTGGAGGTTAATGGTTGGATGTCATCTCCTTTAAGGGCAGTGTTTGCAATGATGCAGAAAACCTGCGTATTTGTGCACAAATTATCTCAAATACACAGTGAATTTAGAAGCCTCAAACATTACTATGGCCTACAAGATTATCTTGAGATTTGTAAAGTCTAGCATTGACATACATGAATATCAGAGTAATCGCATGGGGATGGTTATTTGAATGTGACACAACAGCAGTATCCAGAACTTCCGGTTGATAACATTGACCAGTGAGTGTCTCAGGTACTGAAATGAAATCCAACTTGCTGTTACTCAAATCATAACCCACTTTATCACCAAGCCGACACCTAAGTGTTCAGTTGCATCGATCGTCCTGGTGATCTGCCTCGTTATGATGTCCTCATACATGGCAATGTAGAAAATAGCAACTTTCACCAGAACAATGAACCCTATGCCTTGTCTTCAAGTTACAGTTTCCTCGGAGCCTGATCTTACCTGACATTACTGTCTGTGCGTATCTGTGAGGAGGGAACATCTGATCAGATGATATACCCTCCGACCTGCAGTCTGGAGGCTCCTTCTGATGGTACTTGGGAAGAGTAGGACTCCCACTGACACTGCATTGCCGGCACAGTTCTTTGGCATGGATCTTAAAATTCATCTTGCCAATCTTGAATAGATGGTTCGGTCATCACAGTCATTGGTCTTCAGTTTTCTTTGTTTACTTCACTGATGTCCACATGCTTCCTCACAAGTTGACTAATACATGTTGACTAATATAATAAAAAGATGTTGTGGCAGGACATCCCTTCATCATGCAATCCAATAACTGGCCATTGTGTATTTTCTGAAAGTCTGCCATGTCAAGAAAAGGCAAAATTTAGTAGTGTCATTGTTTAGAACCATTCAGAAAACTGTAGTGCACATGCTGCAATAATGAAATGTATTCCCCAGTATTCTTGGAGCCATCAGAGCACTTTGACATGCTGCACATGCTGTGATCATATGTCTGTTTTTTCAAATTGCTGTTGGATTCAGGTGGTGCATAATAAATGTCAACAGTTATGCACAGTTGACAGTGAAGAAGACATCTGATGAAAACCTGAAGGTTTGGATTTAGTGTGTTTTGTATCCAAACACAGGATTAATGATAATGATGTAAATGAGGTAATCTTCATGGAATGATTAACAATGATTACCATTGTTTGATATTTCAGTGATTTTATATGCCTGACATATGTCAAAGTCATGTCTGTCCTTAATGTCATTCATGCATTGAGAAACTTGCAAACAGAATGGTCACAAAATGTTGTTCAGACTTCATACCCCTCAACCTAACCTGTGCTTGCTGTTTAAATTGTATTGCAAGTTTGAAGCTGATTGTCATTATACAAGGGTGTAAGGTTCCTGAACTCTGAGGGATCAAGAGTTCTTATTTTAAAGCTGTGTAAGCACAGTAGTGAACACATAAAACTTTCTTACTGATACCTTGAGTCTTTGAACTTTCTTTTTAAAAATTGTACTCTACAGGGAATAAAGAAGATCATACAAGATTAATATGTTCACATATCTAACTAAACAAGACTAGTTAAGCAGTCCCTACAGCCTTCTGTGTTAAACTTTTTAGAATATTTAATGCCTATTTTCTTGACTTCTTTTGATAAGTTAAAGAAGTTGCGGGGGATATAGAAACGAGTTCTGTGTGTCCGTAACACTTTGTCCGAAGCATATCTTCTAAACTATTCGTGATAGCTTAACCAAACTTGGTACACATGTCAACCATGATCGCTAGATGTGCCTTTTGGGGTCTAGACCCAGATATGAATTATATTTTTTGCTGTTTCCCAGGAAACATGACTTAGGCTGTGACTATGAGGATATCATCTTCTCTGGAGCAGATCTCCTAAACTATACATGCAAGCTTCCTCAAACTTGGTACATATGTCAAGCATGATCCCTAGATGTGCCTTTTGATGTTTAGACCCAGATATGATTTTATTTTTTGCGGTTTCAATGGAAACGCGACTTGGGGCTGTGGCTATGAGGATGTCATCTTGTACAGAACAGAACTTTAAAACCGTTCAATATTTCTTCACCAAACTTGGCACAGAGATAGATCTGGTGGTGTACTGGTGCCTTTTGGTAGTTTTGAATTTCTGAATAAAATATTTTTTTGAGTTTCTATTGCAACAAGTTTGACTTAGACTGAAATTGGTGGTAGTGCTCTTTTCCGGAGCAGAACTTTAAAACCTTTCAATACTCTCCTTCCACTTTGTAGTATAGTCACAGACTTGGTTGACACATATCATTCATGATGATTGTATCCCATTTGTGTAGATGGATGCTCATGCTGTTGATCACTGGATTATCTGGTCCAGATTCTATTATTTACAGACAGCTGGAATAATGGCGAGTGTGGCATAAACTCACTCACTCTTATATACACACCAAAACATTTGACATAGTCGTAACTAACTGACATATTCATGAAGAGTATTTTGCCATTGTGGGGTATATTGATGATTTTGTCTTCTTGTTTTCTTCCTTTCAACCCAGGCTGATGTGCTGGTCAATACAACATCACTGAAACTGGAATTAAATCAAGGAGCTGTGTCAAAGTCTTTACTGAAGGAGGCAGGAAAGGACATTCAGAAAGAATGCAACACAAAATATCCACAAGGAATAAAACATGGAGAAATTGCTGAAACAGATGCAGGCAATATTAAAGGTTGCAAAGCAATTTATCATGGAGCACTGCAAATCGTTGACGAAAAAGGGCTCATGGAAATCGAGCAAAAGGTATCTATAAACTCAGCATCAATACTGAAGGGTCAGTGTTACTTTTAAAATTACCTACATTTTCACAAAATCAGATTATCTAAAAAAGCCATGTTCAGTCATTTGACGAAAAGGGTGATTATTGCACGTTTTACAAAATATTGTTAATGTGTTTTCAATTGAAAGAGTGAAAGCTGAAAAATATTTTATTTCTATTTCCGTGAGTACTTTCGAACACTAGTTATCATATTCCAGTGGCACCGATCAATGCTTAGTAATAAGACCCGTGAAGATCCGGGATAGTATTGGTCTACAGCAACCCGAGCTTGTCGTAAGAGGTGACTGCTGGGATAGGGTGGTCAGGCTCTCTGACTTAGTTAATGCATGTTGTTGCGTCCCGTTTGCTTATGTTTATACTCATGCTGTTGATCACTGGATTGTCTGGTCCAGGCTTGATTATTTAAAGACCGCTGCCAAGTAGCTGTAATATTGCTGAGTGAGGCATTAATAAACCAACCAATTCTCATAATGTTAATAACTGGATTGTCTGGTCCAGACTTGATTATTTACAAACCTCCATCATGTAGCTGGATTATTGCTGAGTATGTTTAAACAACCAAACAAGTCATATGATGTTGTAGAATCTCCAGAGAATACTGTTTTTAAAGCCAATATTGTGTTGATCTGACCTAACAATGCTACGTGATTTTAATGAGGACACCGAGGCTGAAGCATTACAACTTGGTTTGAGATGTTGAACCTGTTTATCATTCATGAAAGTTTGCTGTGTGTGCTTGTCCTCAGAACTGCAATTCTGAGCACTACCAACACTAGCTACCCTTTTAGACATGGGTTTTAGTAAAAAATAACAAATTGGTCAACTTGATTCCTGAAAAATTTCTATCAAGTAAAACAAGTTTGTCAGAACGACTGATGAAGTCTTGTTTTCATAATAGAAGCTGTTGGTATAACCAAAGAGCCCTTGAAAGCTTACAAGGAAACAAGTGAAAAATAGATAAGATTTGAAAAAAACAAAGATCAAAGAGAATTCATGTTTGTTATGTTATACTGGAAGCTTGAAGGCCTGTCAGTTTCACAAGTAAATATGTGAAAATACTCCTCTCAGCATTGGTGGATCATGGTTTGCATTAAATCAAACTTATGCAATTACTCTTATTTCAGAAAGGATGAATGTGTGGTAGTTGAGAAATTGTAATTTTTCCTTATCCTGACTCATGCTCTTTTGCTTGTCTTCTTCTTCTTGCAAACATAGTGGAACACTTGTATCTCCCTATTGAAGCTCCCTTCAATTGAAACATACGTAAAGTCACTGATCACTACTCACCAAGAGTTGTCCCTCTTTTCTCCCCTGGTGGGAAAGACGGCACCACCGTATCCCACATGCTTCACTCTCTCCTTCTTCGCCCAGTGAGCAGGATGTGAGAGCGCCCCTGTGAGTCTCCCTACAGCACTATATCCTTTGATTTTTCTTACTTAGTTACCTTTACAAGTCCCTTATAGAGGTTTAGCTAGTATCCTTCAACAATATGCTTTGATATTTATTCGTATTTACTGCTGTTTATTCGCGGTGTATGACGTGATTGTTCAGTAGGTTACGTTCATGAAAATCTGTACGCTTTGCAAGTTATGTTTTTCTGCTGCTGATCTGCATTTAATATGCCCTAGCTGTACTGTACCATGTTCCTTTAGTTCACGTTGCAGTTATTGTAATAATTTATCTAATTCTGCTTTTAACAAATAATTACTTTGCGTCTTAAGACGCGCAGCAGATAGGTCACGCAAGCTAGAGCCAGGCATGGATAATGCTACCGAGTCCTTTTCAAGTCAACTGCTCTCCCGTCTGGTGTTCCGCTAGAGTTTCCTTCGGAGAAGAGACGTGGGACGCAGTCGGCCGTCTCCAAGAAGCGTCCTGCATCACCAGACATCCCGTCGTTGCAGCCTAAGACTAAGAGGGCATCTACTTCTCAGCGCATACTCCGCACCCCCAGGGCAGCGTCTACCACCAAGGGGAAACCAACGCAGACCGCACAAACTTTCTCGGCCGAGATTGTTCCAGCTACAGAACACGGCCTGTATGATGAGCAGCCGCTCATCATACCCGATGTCCATCACAAAAGACGGCCGGTTTCAACTACAGTGACGTCAGCGCAGCTCCACAATCAGCCCAATGTATCAACGCTGAGGACTGACAATCTTCCCATGGGTCCCATCGCTACCAACACTGATAGGGCAGCACCTACAGCTTCGCAGACCGTCCCGAACGACTTGGTGCAACAACTAATGAAGTTGATGGAAGACCGCTACGGACTGGAGAAGAAACAACCAGCCCAGGACCTGAGCCTTCGCGAAGGCTCCACCACAGACGTCACCCCTGAGGGACCTCGCATCAACGTAGCGGCTGCTACCAAGTCACCACTGAGGGAAGGACGTCACAGCCAACCTCTGCGAAGGACATCAAGATCGTCACCTACCTCGGACTCCGATGATCAACGTTCGCGAAGGCGTTCACGAAGGAGGATCCTCTCATCCCCGGACTCAGATGAAGCTTCGCGAAAGCTTTCGCGAAGGACAAGTCGTCACTCCCCAGATGCGGACTCAGAGTCAGAGTCTCCAAATCATCTTCGTCCCGGAGATCATCGAGGGATTCCCCAGGAGCTTCGCGAAGCTATCCTCGCTCACCTCCACGAAGGTCACCATATAGACGCCGCTCGTCGGCCATTCTCCACGTCGATCTCCTCGTAGGTCTCCACGCAGATCGCCACACAGGACTCCACGCAGGTCGCTACGAAGGTCTCCGGACAGGACTCCACCTGCGTCACCATCAGAAGAGTACCATCGGCCTCTAATCAGCGATCCTGTTACTGAAGATGATGGAGGCATCATATTCTCCGACGCGGAAATCCGGTATTGGATGGTCAACAACTTCGATTTGGCTTCGCCTTCTAAGGATGATAATTTGGCTAACACCTATAATATGAATTAGGATGACGCTGACACAGTCACCCTACCTCCGATTGACCCGATAGCATCAGTTCCACAGAACCTGGATACAGCATTCCTAAAGCTCAGGCGCCGCAGTTACCACAGTTCAACGCCAAGAAGTTCTTTGCCCATAATATGGACCCCTTCCTTAAAGCACAAGAAATCGATGATAACTTTAAAGTCATCAACGATGCTAAGGCCAAGGCATACAGGATTGAGGATCACAAGCTGGCCCAAGTCGAGACTATGACCAGAAGAATGTTTTTCGGCCTCAACAGATCCAGGACTGTCAACGAAACGCTCATCACTAGATTTCGAGATTCCACATCAGAAGACGACAGAATGGTATACTCGGCCCTCCTTATGCAAAAGAAGGACCAACAGTTCATGACGGATCACCTTTCATCCATCTCCGCAGCTCTTACTCTGGCTCGTCGTCAAGGTCTCCTCGCCAACTGCAGTTGGGGTGAACAGTTCACAACACCGCTCTATTCAGCCCCATGGTCAACGCCATCCATCTTCGCTGGAGGAATTGATAAAGTCTCTAAAGAAGTCACTAAGGATTCAAGAGAAGTCCTCATGATTAAATCTGTTGACACTTTGGCCAGCGTCATCAGACAGACATCTCAGAGATATTCCGGAAGATCCAAGTTTCCTTGTTTACAAAGAGCACAGGACAGAAAGATGGTCGGCGTCAGAGGTAGTAAGGACGCTTTTCGTTGCCCATCCGGCAACTACAGAGGAGGATCTGGAAGAGGCAGGATACCCAGAGGCTCCCGCAACTATCGTCGATGAAAATCGGGTTTGGAACGACTGGAGTCTTCCACCCCAGCCGTTCCTGTACAACCTTCACAAGTGGGTGGACGCCTTCAACTGCACTGGGAGAACTGGGGAATACTACAAGATCCATATGTATCCAACATCCTACAACACGGATATCGCATCCAACTACAGGCCACGCCTCCACTTACAGTCAACCCTCACAAGTTCGACTTCCAGGCACAACAACTACTGAAGTTACGAGGAGCTGTATCATCTCTCCTAACCAAGCAAGCCATAGAAATCATGGATCAAGTAAACATCGAACCAGGTTTCTACTCCCCAGTTTTCCTAGTGCCCAAGAAAAATTCCAAGGAAAAGTTCCGACTCATCTACAACATGAGCACGTTTAAAAGGGATTATCTACGCAAACCGCCAACGTTCCCATGATACATCTACCTCAACTACTGCACCTCGTTTGTCCGATAGACTACATTTCCAGTATAGATGTACAGGATGCCTTCCTGCATATCCCAATACATCCCGACTCAAGGAAGTACCTACAAGACAGGCTACACTACCAATGGAAGGTCCTACCGTTTGGAATATCATCGGCCCCCTGGTTGCTTACAAGAATAACGAAACCCATCGTCACTTACCTACATCGTCAATGGCTACGCAGTGCGTTCTACCTCGACGACGGGATTCAAGTAAATCAAGATCCAGAGCGTCTCAAACTACAGTTGAATTTCACCATCAAACTACTATCGCAGCTAGGATGGTTTGTGAATCTACTCAAGTCGTACCTAGAACCTACACAAGACCTGCAATTTCTAAGCATCAGATTTCTCACGACACAGAACCGTATCGTCGTACAAGAGGACTGATGGCTCAAGATTCAACAGACGATCCCTCAAGCCTTACCTCTCCGTTAACACCACGACAGTGGCAAAGTCTGTTGGGTCTCCTAACTTCAGCACAAGACATGACAGCCAGGGGCAGACTACAGTTTCGCCCGTTACAGGTCTTCATCAACGCTCAACTGGACAACCTTCAACCCTTCGGTCTACCGAATCAACTCAGACCTCATCTACTTTGGTGGACCCGGAGGTCGAATGTTTGCGAAGGCATCTATTTAACAGAGCCGGAGTTCAAGACCCATCTCTATGTCGACGCGTCACTCCAAGGTTGGGGAGCTGATCTCGAAACCCGGACGACAGCAGGGTTATAATTGGAACCAAGAAGAGAGCAATCTGCACATCAACATGCTCGAAATGAAAGCAGTAATCAACGCCTTACGTCATTGGAGCACCATTCTACAGAATGCGCATCTCATGATCCACACCGACAACTCAACAGTGGCGTTTTATATGAACAAGCAAGGCTCAACAAGATCATTGAACCTACCGACTCTATGCTTTCAACTGTTCGACCTGATCGACGATCTCAACATACATGTGAGAGCATGCCACATTCCCGAGCGCAATTTAATGTACTAGCAGACGACTCTCCCGCCAAATCTACCGTCACCAACAGAATGGAAACTCCACCCCGAAATCTTCGCTCAGATTATCATGGAAATAAGAGCTCCATTAATAGACCTATTCGCCACTCGCTTTAACAATCAGCTAACAACATTCGTCTCACCAGTCCCAGATCCACAAGCGTCGGCAACGGACGCTCTAAGCATATCCTGGGAAGGCCTCAATGCGTATGCGTTTTCGCCGCCAGCTCTAATACCAAGGGTATTACAGAAAATCAGACAAACTCAGAGCCTCCAACTGATTTTGGTCGCACCCTATTGGCCAGCGAAAACATGGTTTCCCATTCTAACACAAACAATCGGACAACCAATAATACAACTTCCAAGGAGTTCGAATCTACTGGGACATCCTCACACAAAACAAGAGCACGACAACCCAGGAGCATTCCAACTTCACGTATGGACTGTAGTAAAGCGTGTTTAAACAAGAGAGGTTACTCAGCCAGAGCGGCGAAAGCAGTCACGCTTGTTTTACGCAATTCTACACACAACTCGTATGAAGACAAGTGGCACAGTTTTGAGACATACGCTGCTAGAAAGGGATTTACAGCTAGAAATGCTACACATCCTCTAGTGGCAGACTATCTTGGCACCTACGACAAACCAAACGTCTAAAAGGCTCTACATTTTCAACGTACCTCGCAGCACTAACTTCAGTGATAACTATGAGGACGAGTACTAAGCTAACCAAGACACCAGAGTTACTGGCCTTGCTACGCTCTTTCCGATTGGAGGATCAGAAACAGAGATTTCGCGCTCCAGCGTGGGATCTCAATGTTGTGCTTCAACACCTCACAAGTGAGGCTTACGAACCACTGGAATCAACATCATTTGAATTCCTAACACAGAAAACATTGTTTCTGCTATCCTTAGCAACAGCAGCCAGGATGTCGGAAATCCACGCTCTAGACTACGAGAGGACACGGTTTGACGACAATCAAAACTCAGTGCATATGGGACTTTATCGCCAAGAATCAATTGCCAGGTCAACCGGACAGACAATTCCATTTCCCTGCACTTTCCCCCGTACTTGGACCTCTTGATACGCAGGACTTATCACTATGCCCAGTGAGAGCACTCAAAGTTTATTTACAATGATCCAAAACTAGGCGACGAAAATTCAAGCGATTATTCATCCCTCTATCTACAGCGACACAGACCGAAGTTTCTTGCACTACGATATCTATATGGATCAGGACTGTCATACTACGAGCCTACAAGGCTGCAGGTCTCGAACCTCCAAGAGCTCTAACCCTCACGAAATTAGGGCACTGGCTTCTACACTCGCTCTACATGGGAATTGCTCGCTGAATACAATCATGGAGGGCTGTTTCTGGAAATCGGACATGGTGTTTGCTAACTGCTACCTGAGAGATATCGCCACCGAGGACGTCTCAGGCATTCACCATTTCGGTCCTTTGGTCCTCGCACAGCAGTTGACAGTTCCTCGTAGATGATGAGACGTAGTCTCACTATATTATATCAATAATTATCAGCTTACAACTCTACGGAGTTTTTGCGTTAGTCTACATGTATATCTTAAGTCTAGATTAGTCTTAAGCCCAGTACTGGTTTTACTTGTACAGTTGGGTCGCTTCTCCACTTTGGAGTCGCTTTATTTCTTATTTATCTTAATATTGTAGTGCTCCCATCTATGGCATCTGGTAGAACTAAGGTATGATAGCAGCAGAAAATAATTTATTTACAGTGCCATTATGAAGTTCCCATAGGGGGTTATTATATGTAAAGTCACCAATTAAATCCAAAGTATCTTTCCCACCTCCGGTTCCATCGGATTCTACAAGCAAAAGAGCATGAGTCAGGATAAGGAAAAATATGTAATTTTCTGAATAAAACTGATATTTTATACTTATCCTGACTCATGATGTAAACCCTCCCATCCTCCCCACATGACACTTCGGATTTCCCTGCAAATTCAAGTGTTGGACTCGTTATCAGCAGAGAGTGAAGCATGTGGGATACGGTGGCGCCGTCTTTCCCGCCAGGGGAGAAAAGAGGGACAACTCTTGGTGAGTAGTGATAAGTGATTTTACGTATGTTTCAATTGAAGGGAGCTTCAATAGGGAGATACAAGTGTTCCACTATGTTTGCAAGAAGAAGAAGACAAGCAAAAGAGCATGAGTCAGGATAAGTATAAAATATCAATTTCATTCAGAAAATTACATAATTTTGAAACTGAAATATAATATCAGCATGTATTTTGCTCATGTGAATGGATTAATCTTCCATTTCAGTACCTTCTGAACTTTGTGTACATGTGCCTCCAAAGGGCAGCAGAAGCAGGCCATGGTTCAATTGCTTTCCCAGCTGTTGGAGCAGGGAAGCTTGGATACAAACCTGATATGGTCGCCAAGGCTATGTTTGATGCTGTTGAAACATTCTACCTTAAAAAACCATCTTCCAAGATGTTTGTCACATTTGTGCTGTTTGAAGGTGACAGAAAAGTCATTCAGGTATAAGATTTTCTATATGAGCCAGATAGATCGAGAACAAATTTACATTTATGTAGAACATACAACTACATTACTTACTAAGTGTGATGATATCATAACACAGTGAGGTGTAATGACTATAAATGGCTATAAAATTGGTTTCAGAGATGTAGATCAATATTTGTGTCTCCCACAACAACATGATGGCATAAAGTTGATTAACTTTCCTATGGTTTCCACAGCGTGCCATTCCATATGTAAAGCCACCCCAAACTGGGCCATGTTGTTGGATGCTAGGTACCCTCTCCCTTTGAGAATACCCCACGAATGCTCTATTGGTGCTACCTGATTTAGCCCAATATCTCATCGGAGATTGTCAGTGATGACATGGGCATGATCTGGTCTGGCTTTGCCATCTTGAAGTTGAAACCTTGAGTATATCACTGTCTAGTCAAATGTCCCTATAATAATAAATCTCCTGTCATGATAACCAAATGAGTTTCCCCGTCGTACACTACCTCCCCAGTATTGAACATTTTCAAGAATTTTTGCCCTGTCTTGTTACTAACTGCTAAGTCACTTACAATGTTTTCTGCCATTTTTGAATCTGAATCAATTTCAGTAAAAGTCTGTAAACATGGTGTAACATTGGTGCATAGTCAGTCTCTGGTGTTGGAAAGCCCACCCCAATCTGTGTTAAGCTGTTGGGTCACATCCTTGACTGGATGCTAAGGCAGGCTGCATAGAGCTGCTTCTTAGTGGTAGATATTGGAATTCACCTTCCTGTTATTGTACACAATTCTCCATTGATAACAGGTGCAAGTTTAAATCTATTGCATAATGCTATCAATATGAAAAGACGATATATTCTCAAGATGTCATTTTTTCAGAAGTGCCATTACCAGGTCTCATTGCAACACCCCCTGTTTGATGTTACTTGTCCCACAGTAAAACATATTGAGATACTGCCACTGAGGCATTGTTAAATGTGTACTTAGCTCAATTGCATTAGTGATTGTTTGTTCCTTTTCTCATGCACACACATTGGCTTTCTGTGCTCGGTCATCATGTGTTGTGAATTTATACCTCATCAGTTCCTTTTAATTTAGATAGACCTTAAATATTTGTAAAGGTATCCTTGCTACCTTAGACTCTCAACAGTGAAATATAGAAAAGCATGATTAATGTGTAACAGATATATATCAAATATAATTTTCCTTATGTGGTTAAGTAAGATAGTTTTCTTATTATTATAAGCAATGTGTGAACCATCTTTATTATTTGAACATTTATTCATTATTCATAACTAAATCCTTGCATGCTCAATTCTCAAAACCTATTCATGAAATACTGTCTGAGCTGTTTCAAATATATATTTTTCTGCAACCTGTGTTAATTTATTCTTATTCATACATCCAGCATTTCTATGCAGAAGAAGTTCTAAGGGACTATGAACTAAAAAGCAGAGGTGAGTATGAGCTTATTTTCCCCATGAAGGCATGGGCTCTCGTTTCACAAAGTGTCGTAAGTCTATGTTACACTATAGGAGGTACAACAGCGTAGTGCTTCGATAGCTTTGTGACACGGGACCCAGGATATCAATATATCATTGACAGGAAGAGATGCCAAGTGGTAATCCAAAGACCAACTTCAAGGTCAATATATCAATAAGAATTACTTTTGCAGTGGAAAGATCTTTGCAATTACTAGAAAGTCCTGCTCCAGTAGCCTGATGAATGTTTCAACCGATATGACTATCTGAGTTTATAGTTTCAAATCATTTCATCCTGTTCATCTACATCAGGCTAATCTCCAAGATATGATTAATGGAATTCGCTTGTTAGGCTCACTGACTTGATCAATGCATGCCTCCATATCCCAGATCAATGGTGATGATATCAATCACTGGATTGGTCAGTCTAGATTGTTTACAGATCGCCGCCATATAGCTGGAATATTGCTGAGTGTGGTGGTATTCAACAAGCAAAACATACCAACATTATGGGGCAACATATATATTAACAATTTATTCCCCTAGCATCTAGAAACATACTGTATTTCTTCAAATAAGCGCCCCTGGCGCATATTTTTTTAACGTTCCACCAGACCCAGCACTTATTAGAGGCCCGGCACTTATTAAAATACCCTGTATTATGATTAGTTATGAAGTTATCATTTAAAGGTCACATGCAACGTAAAACACAACTTTGCAGATTCTGATACCTTTAGGTATGGACTTTCTGAAACAAATCATCAAAAATGCAAATTCAACTTATAAAGTTGAAGAATAACGCGATGAAAAAAAACGAGTTCAAACGATTCACTAATTTTCCCCTGACTTTTCGGGGGAAAACTGGTTTCAACAGCTGGGCTGCTCTCATAGCACGTGCGCAGTGAAATAGGTTTGCGCAGCTTTGAAGCGGGTTGTCCGGTGAATACTCGGTGAAGGCTTTGGTGTGAGCTATTTTTCTAATGTTTACTTGATATCTCACAGGCGCGAGCTTTTTATATGTTATGACAGTTAATTAACTGTTTATGTAATTTGATTTGTCTATTTCACCACACGTTCTTCTTACCGAGTCACTTTCCCAGTTTGATACTTAAAAGCAATGTCATTTAGCATTGACAGAATTTCTAACTGTGATATAGATATGTCGTTGTCACAGACAAAACTCAATGTCTTGTTTTATTGACACCTGTGTGTCTGCCTGCCTGTCTGCCAATGACAATATTCAATACACAGCTGCTATCACTGACCACATGCAATTTGAACTTAACACCAATCAGGCTATACACCATAAACAAAATGCATTGATTTATGGCCCGAGTTCGGTCACTGTCACATTATGTAATTACACAGACAGGCAGGTGTGATACTTTAACACATGACATGTTATGATGTCTGTTGATTGCAAAATGTTATGCACAAAAAATGAGCATGTATTTACAAAACCCAACATCTATATATATACACACACAATGAGCAGTGAGGGCATCTGCCGTTACACTTGAGTGCACACCCACCCGCTCTGACTGGGTTTGGTATCCCGGCTGCTTCGTTTCTTGGGAAGTAAACCCAAGTACACAATATTGCACTTTTGATTTGCAATTGTACGCATACAATTTTGTTTATATGTTTTTTCATAACCAGCAATGTATATTATATGTCATGAATAAGTGATAATTGTGTTTTAATTATGTTTGATTTTTTGGTTGCATGTGACCTTTAAGGGACCATTCCTTAATATATTTATTTTTGTGATCAAGGGAGAATACATTTGCGAAAATTTGCAAAGGTCTATACCCGGTGCTTATTAGAGACCTGGCGCTTATTAGAGGCCAAGCGCTTAATTCTTAAAGCACTGCTTTATCCCTGGCGGTTATTAGAGGCCCGGCGCTTAATAGAGACCTGGCGCTTAATAGAGTAAATACGGTAGTTATGAAAGCTCTTCATGCTCATGTTCAATGTGGTTTTTTACCTTAAAGTTTTAAAATTGCTGAGTTAAACATACAAAAAGTGTCATGTTTTTGGAAGTGTCCCAATACACTTTGTACTTCCATAATTGGTGTGCTTTTATGTGTGATTTTGTTAAAATGTCAGTGCCAGTGTCCACTTGAGACTACATTACAGATGTGCAGGTGAATCAGTTTTTATGTGGGGTAGCTTCACTCTGACTGACCTCACCCTTTCAGGGTTGGCATTTGTTTAGTTTCAAAATCGCCCCCTAAACCTCCCCCCATTCGATGACACTGTGACAATCTGCAAACAAGTTTTCTGCTGAAAATAGATTTTCCTGTTGCCATCCCTGCCTTTTCCACATTGCGCAAACCCATGAAGATCCAGGTTATAATTTATGTTCAGCAACCCATGCTTGTTGTAAAAGGCGACTAACAGGATTGGGAAGTCCGGCTCACTGACTTGTTTGACACATGTTATCGGATCCCAATTGCGTAGATCAATGCTCATGATGTTGACCACTGGATTGTCGGTCCAACTCGATTATTGGAAAAACATACTGTCACCCTGTTGGAGGATGTGTAGGGTGATGGTTTGTCTTTCAGGACAACATGCATGCCCACCATTCACTCATTATCAATGCTCATCTGAAGTAGCACAACATCCACAGAATGCATGCATTGAACCCAGACATTTTCCCCAGTGAGAATGTTTTGGACATGATAGGGAGATGTATGGGTTATTGTAAACCAAAAGTCACTGTGTTCTGATTGATTAAAAAACAGGATCAAACGGTATTCGATTCCCGGAAATTGCAAGACTATTGGCAGCGTATTGTGTCAGCAGTGGTGACGTCATTCAAATCATATTGTGACGTAAAGTCGGAATGACGTCACAAATGAGCAGTTACAGATGCTACAATGGGAACCAACTGAAACAGCCAGCTGATGACACTTCACTGCTGTACCCGTGCTCGATGTCAATGAGTGCAGACAGTAAAACCCATGTTGGCCTTTTGGTTTACTTTTGTGTTTGCAATGTTGATAAGCATCATTTGTTGGCCAATTTCCGGGTGTTATTGAGTATTTGAGGCATGGGAATATTTCCGGGAATTCCTGTGCTTCAAGTACTCAATAACACCCGGAAATTTGCCAACGTGTGATGTTTATCTCCTAAGTATCTCAGGCTGCCGACCATAGTGGCTGAACTGGGCCAGGTGCTGCATGAGGAATTGGACAGACAAGATTTTTCAGAATATACTGTCATGCTTTACTTCCAGTTGTAATGTGTTCCTATAACACAGCAGCCAAGCCGACCACTGGGAGTTGTCATCAGTTAGCAGTGATGGTTCTGGTTTTGCATCATCTTATAATGAAACCTCTTTGCTAATAATCTTGTCATGAAGTGATACCCCTAGTGATCCAGTTGGACTGAATCAGTTTTCCTGAATCATGAATCCAGCACATTTTGCTTGATAACTGTGTTAGGATCTACACCGAAACGCCGCATCCACTGCAATAAAGAAGTTGTCTATCCATAAAAATTGCTCCTCTTCATCATACCAGCTTCTAAATGGCACTTAAGGAAGAAAAAAAGTAAGAAGTTGCCATCCATATAGTTGTCTTATATCTTATAATTTGCAGGTGGTCAAAGCAATGTGCTCAGATTCCATCTCAAAGAGGAACTTTTGGTACAGGTTATCCAAGGAGATCTCAAAGATTATAAGGGAACAGATGAGGTCTTTGTTTTCCTTGAAGAAGGCAAATCATGGGGTAAGTCTATAATCTCAGTATGTTTAGCTGGACTGGTCACAGAAGCCTTTACAACTGCGGGACAGTCTTCACGTTGCCCCAAGTGATTTTGAGCGCACTTAGACCAAACACCCAAATGTGAGGTTTGTCAAGGTTATTAGAAAGAAGTTAGTGAAATATATCAACATTTCATACGTTTTTTGTTTCAACTGATGACAAATGGTGACTCATCTCATCTAATTATGTAACTCTTTAATTTATGCAACTTCTTCACTTGTGATTACTTATTGTCGTTTTGGAAATTACAGTAAGCAATTCTAAAAGGTTGCCATGGTAAAAGTTGGATGTTTGAAACTGAAGTATTTTCCCTGGTTGTCAGTCAGCATATAAAAAAATGCATGTAAATTTGCAACTTGCGAAGCATGAGGACACAATCCACCTGTAAAACCAACAATATTGAATTGGTACTTTTTGTGATGATAAAAGTGTCTCCTCGTGGGGATTGATGGCTTGACAGGCACCGCAATTGATCTTGAATATGTTTTACAGTTGTTTCTGATGATTTCAATCTACCGTATATTACCGTCTATAAGCCGAATTTTGAGGACCAAAAAAAGCAGTCTGTAGAAGGGTGTCGTCTTATCCATGAGTTACGCTTTCGTCAAACTTTTTTCCAGGGGTAAGAAAACAACATCGTATCACTTCGCGTGAACAAACAACAGAAGACGACTTTGTCAGTAGAGACGTCAAATTTGCAATTAAACATCACAAGACAAGATTATTTACCTTTTAAGTTATAAGTTGTTTTTGCTGGGCATTGTATTATTTGCAGGGATTAAGATTACCGTGCGTATTTGTCTCGTACACAAAGCACAAAGCCGGAAATAGCAAACATGCACAATAATATAACGGGACGAATTCTGACGCAGTCATCAGTATTATTTAACCCAAAAGTATTATTTAACCCAAAGAAATATATCCTAGCATTACTTAAGTTTATTTACAGTTTTTATGTAAAATATATATAATCAACACTAAGGTTATACGGACCCTCGTGAACATGGTAAGCACATGGAATGGGGTAAAATACGGAAGCCATTTAAATTCACACATTTTTACCGATGTTACTGAAACCTCACAGTCAATGGAAAACGAGGCGGTAATCAGGTACCTATCCATGAGAGATATGATTTTGACACTGATTTTGAGGGTCAAGTTTGGGGGTCGGCTTATCCATGGGGTCGGCTTATAGACGGTCATATACAGTAAACATTCAGTGCGAATTCAGACAAAAGATTCAATCTTTCCAAACACTGTACGATTTGATGCAAATAATTTACAGGACCAACATGAATTACCCCTTATTCTAAAACTCTGATTGATCTGACATTTCTATTCAGTGTAGACAATGTCAGATTTTAAGGTGGACTAGATACCGTCTGTAGTGATCACTGACCAATCTTAACATAAAAGAAATTATACGGCAAAGTTTGATGTAGTTATGGTATTAATGAGATTGTCTATTTTCATCTGATGATACTAATATGTCACTGAAGATTTTACTTTCATTTTTAAATTTCATTTTGATAAATAATGTACTGAATAGGATTGTCACCATCAGAAGAAAGGATTGCCAATGGCTGAATAATGATATGCATTCTCTCATAAGGAACTTACCACGAGTAGCTGCAAAATTGTGGATGCGACTTCAAGGAATACTCACTCACTCACTCACTCACTCACTCACTCACTCACTCACTCACTCACTCACTCTCTCATTCATAAGAGAACGTAATGGTATTCAGAAAGTTGCTAAAATTTTAAAAACATGCAGACTGGGGAAAATGTAGACTTATAAAGTGCAGGAATAAAGTAATATCATCAATCAGAATTAGGGGTGTCGCAATACGCGAATGTATCGATGAATCGATACATTTTTACTGACGATACGATACGCCGACCTATTTTAAAACTTTATCGATTCAAATTTTTATGCTATATCCATCTCCTTCGAAGTCTTGATAGTAAAATTATACGAGATCGCTCCGATAAATAGTTGTAGCTAGCTTTACTTAAAAAATAGGTTGGAAACTAACAGCTTTTTTGATTGGCTAGACTATTTTGATGGACCAATCGGCAAGCTCGTACATTGCCTGTAAGGTAATGCTATGAATAGGTGCGAAAATTATGTATCGCGATACATATCGTATCGTGACCTTAAAATCGTGATACGTATCGTATCGTGAGATTGGTGTATCGTGACACCCCTAATCAGAATGGATTAAATGAATGAATATAACAGTGAATGGTACTAAGATATGGTGGTGTTGGTTAACTCATTAAGCCCGAGAGCCACCTCACTACTCAACACCTGGAACCCCTCGCTGATTGTCCACTCGCTGTGGCAGGACTAATTAGTGCTAATCACACCTGATTTCCCTGGCAGGTTTCGGGGATAGTCGTACAAACAAGTACTGATTGCTTAATTGTGTTGTAAAAATATATGTTGAAGGAAAGCAGGTGTGAATACATATCGTGTATTGCAAAGTTTTATGTAATTTGATTGCAAGTTTCTCTTGACCTAGACCTCTAGACCTTTGGGGGCTTGTACATTTATATTTTATCACAATATGCATGTATTCTTTGTATGTAAGAGATGAGTACGCACATAAACAAATTCTTTCTCTCATATCAGTGTGTGAGGTTTAAATTTACAAAACATCTATGACAAGGACATACTGTAAAGAAGAATTACTTACATACTTTATAAGCTTCGATGAAAATAGCGTTTTTGCCGACACATTTCTAGTGTATACGAATTATTTCAATTTCAATAGTCTGTGACTAACATAGAGCACATTCATAGCTTGGCACTTTGTTTCATCTAGATTTACTGCAGAAAACATATGTGACCATACAGACATATACATATAAAAAATTTACACTACATATTCCTTGCAAAGACATAAAACGAAGAGTCAAGTGATAGGGCGTCATCAAATTTCCCAAATAGAACGTTCGTTATCTCAACTGTTCAATATAGTTGCTGATCATATGTTATCTGTGACCAATCGTATCATGAGATACCTGTCACAGAGGAAGTGACAGGTGATGGGGTGTGGGCGAAATTTCTGAAGAGCATGTTTGGTGACTCAACAGCTTGGATAGAGATTGATTATTGGCTATATCGTTGACCAGTTGATATGCTGGGTTTCGGCTCTATCAGCTCAAGCTATCATGTAATAGTTTTTGTCTTGTAATCATACACACTGGTAACGATGTATGAAATACACACATAAGACAAATAGGAGTAGATAGACACTTTGGCGAGTTTATTTGACCTCAATTTAGTGTTTTTTGATAAGTAAAACAAAGCGACTGAAATCCAACCATTGAGTGGGGATAGTATTCATTTTCATATACATTTTACGCACACAGCCAGTACATAAAACACATTATGGTTTGCTATACATGTAAATATAATCTTCACCTTGATACGAATGAATATCCAAACTAAAGTACACATATTACAGAATTCACGAAATGACAGTATACTGAATTATTATAGTATATAAAGTTGCAGTTCAAACAAACACACACACACAACATTTATGAAGGTGGGCGTGCCTATATCTATACTGAATGCAAACGAGGTTCTTAAGATTACAGATGTGCATGCATGCATAAACATTACAGAGAGGGGCGTGACTCCATAAAGCAAGTTGTCCAATGATATAACAGCGCATCTGTTTATTTTACACTTGTCACGGGACAAACCTTTCAACAAGGACATATGCATTCTACCGGAGGCTGTTATTTCAAGGTCGAAAGAGGTGTTTAATTATCTCATTACTGTAATCTGCTTGAATGATTATACGTATGTGTATCGACACCATAACTGATATACTATCCAGCTTTTATTGACGATGGATCAATAGAGACTGAGTTCATTGATACACATGATAATTACATTGATACACGTGATAATTACACCGGATTTGATAATTACAGAGATCAAATGCAAATGTTTTACACAATGCTCATGTAAATTGCATAGAAAACTGACCATTCAAATCAACATGAAACTTTCAACAGCTTGAACAAAAATACTTGAAATACCTTTGTATGGTTTACATGTAATAACTTATGATATTACTTCTGTTTAGGTGTGAGAATGTTTTGAATTACCAACTTACTGTGTTTTGTAACAAACGTAGTAAAGATTTCATTGTTGTAATAACACTGACATGTATATATATTTGATGCAAAGGCATGACTTATCACGTTATATTCAATTAGGTAACATTATTAACATTAGATTATGGAAAATAACTAGTTGCAATTCAGTAAGCTTCAAATTAGTAAGTTAAATTATGCTTAATTTATTCGAGCTTGGATGTATAATTATTTGTGTTTATACATTATGTCTCATTATATGAAACATGACAACGTAATAATACCTAAAAAGTAAATTCAAACTACTCTATTGTGTTTGAATTCTTTGTATGTCCTTGAAATTTTGTATATTGTTTCCTATTTATTAGGAAGTTGAAGAAAATATAATCTTCAGTAACCTCTAAACCATTACATCTAATTCAATCAATGTGCATACGAAATATTTTAGTATCCATTCCCAATGAACAGTACCAGACGCTTACCTCTGTAAAAACGTCACAATCCCCTTTCTCGCCGACATGTGTTCATTTGCCAAACGCTGTACAAGCCTATGATAATGATTAGCAATTGCTATCAAAACACTTTAAATACTTCTTCTGATTGACACTAAAGGTTGCATCTCTCGTAAGAAAAGCTAATATTTGCTCAGTACTACTAAATTGGTTGAAATAATAGGTACAGTGCGATTTTTAAAAGTACGACACACATGTGCATCTCTCGCTGAATAAGAGGTGCTTTCTGTTGACGAATATATGTGGCTCTCGCTGTGAGAAACTGCTAATTACTAACCCCATAAACACGTCACTCGCTGTGAGGAGCTGATTATTTTGCCCTTGGCCTTAATGAGTTAATGAATATATCAAAATTGTACACATACATTCATCGTTTCTGACAGTGGGCAACATTCCTCAGTTATCCCCTTTACCACTTCGCCAAAAGATTGTGCCAGTCGCTACTGTCCCATGTGCACTTCCTGTATATTTAGATGTTTCAAGTTTCTTGCACAGTGAATTACATAAAGGTTATTGCCCAGGAAATCTGGACCAAACCTCCTCCATTTAGGTGTTGCTTTCGCGAGTGAAAACTGAATTTAGGGTTCCCGGGACTGTCAATACACAAGAAAAACAAAGAAATGTGAATTGTCGTCTGATACCTTAGTCATGGTAGAAATTTAGTAAATAAACAACAATAAATGTTTGAGTCAACAGACTTTTCACCGATATGTCACAGTTGACTGTTTGATGACCTCAAAAATGGCTCTTCCTGACAAGCTTGTTTATCTTGTGGTTCCATCCCTCGATGTTGTTGTCCTGGATTGCCGAAGTAGTTCCAAACCTCTGGTCCGAACTGGCAACCTTCCACCCACGTTGTGTTAAATCAAATTAGATATTCATTTAATATTGTAACGTAATGGCCAAGGACTAGTCGATAAGTACTAATAGACAAACTACAAAAATAAAATGGATGCTGCCACCAGTCACAAAATGTGACAAAATAAATACCAGAGCTCGGAGACGAGGTTTAGTGAAAAAATATCACAAGGACCTAACAGATAGTGAATGTCGAAACTGGCGAAATGCAGAAGAATCACACAACATGTAGATAAAAATCCAATAACAAGTTTATTTAGTGGATTATTACTACTTATCGATTTTGAAAAGGCTTTCGACTCGGTTGACAGAAATTTTATGCAAAATGTTCTAAAGTTTTTTAACTTTGGGCCAAGCATACAGAAATGGATAAACATCTTCTCAAATGATATTGAATCTAGCGTACTAGTAAACGGATTTGCAAGTGATTTTTTCAAGATAACCACCCTGATAGCAATGTTCGTTGGGCCAACATTGGCCAACGTAGGCCCAATGATGGCCAATGTTGGTCCAACATTGGCCCAACGGACATTGCTATCTGGGCAGGGGATGTCGCCAGGGAGATCCAATATCACCGTATATTTTTATTCTTTGTGCCGAAGTGCTAGCCTTACTAATCAGAAAAATTAAAAAAATTAAGGGAAAAAAAATAGGAAATATCCAAAGTTTACTTGCCCAGTTTGCTGATGACACTACAGTAACCTTGGATTGATCAGAATCAAGTCTCTACGCAGTTTTAAACACATTGGCTTTCTTTCCAAGATTTTCAGGGCTAAAACTAAATACAGACAAAACTAGGCTGATATGGATAGGATCCAAAAAAAGATCTAGGTACAAGATGTGTAAAGAATGGAATCTAGACTGGACGCAGTCTAACTTTAGGTTATTAGGAATAGACTTTGATGTCGAGTTAGACGCTATGATAGACCACAACTATAAAGACAAACTTGAAAAAATCTACAAAGAAATGAACCTCTGGTCCTTGAGATATATGACACCAATGGGTAGAAACACTATTTTAAAATCTTTGTTATTACCAAAATTAAATCATCTTTTTTCTTCAATTCCAAGCCCACCGGACGATATAATACAAAACTTGCAGAAAAAATGCTTCATGTTTGTGTGGCAAGGAAAAAAGGATAAGGTAAAACGAGAAACCATGTTTCAAAAACCTAAGAATGGAGGCATTAGCGTACCAGATATAAAAAATACTATATATGCGCAGAAATTAATGTGGATAATGAGGCTCATTACCGAAAATTCAAAGTGTATCTCTATTGCCAATGTATGTATACCTGATAGGATTAAGCTATGTTATGCTGATACAGATCATGTATGCAACTATATCATGCCAAATGTTACAAATCCTTTTTGGAGAGATGCATTATTGGCATGGTGTTACTACCTTAGCAACTGTTATTCAGAGGTAAAAGAAATTCCAGAAATTCTCCGCCAGTCACTGTGGTTCAACAATAATATACAGATTGAGGGAAAATTTGTTTATTATGAATATATGGCCAAAAAGGGAATACATCTTCTTAAAGATATCTGTGACTACAATGGGATTTTTCTACTAAAAGCCGAGATAGAAAAAAAATATGGAATACCTAAGATAAACTTTTTGCATTTAGAGGGTATAAAATGTGCTGTATTGACATACTGCAGGTCTAAACATATAAATGTTATAGGAAAAACTAGTTCAGAAATTCAAAACCCAGTATTACCCTTTAATATCTCTTGTATATGTGGAAAAAAACCAAAGGAGTAAATCTTTTTATAATACGCTCTTGCCACAAAGTCAAGTCAATCCCAGTAGTCAAAATAAATGGGAGGATATCCTGAAGCAACATTATAACAAAGAAGAGTGGACAAATATTTATTTAATGGCAAACAGTCTATGATGCACAGAGAGCGTACAGTTAAGATGGTTTCACTTTAAGATCACGCATAATATTTTAATGACAAAATACAGGCTACATTTAATGAAATATACTGATTCGCCCATGTGCTCTTTCTGCGAATCCACACCTGAAACGATAATACATTATGTGAATGTCCGTATACTGTAAAAATATGGAAGGAGGTATCCGGATGGCTTGATATAATATCCGATGGTAGTATAAACCTCTCTCATGAAAATATATTATTTGGCTGGAAGGGCAAAAATAATAATCCACTAAACGTGGTCTTTCCTATTGTGAAATATACACTTTATAAGATGAGTTTGAAAAATATGAAACCATACTTTCAATATTTGCAGCGTGAAATATTAACTTATTATAAATCCACCAAATACATTGCCTTTTCCAACGCAAGGCAAACACAGTTTTTTACATTCTGGTCCTCCTTCCATACATTATTTTCAAATATCAGTACTCATGATGTATCTTTATAACAATTGCAGTATATAATTGCGGGTATAAGCATATAATGTGTATTTGTATATACATAAGTATATGGGTAAGCATGAGCATGTGTATGGATGTGTCCGCAGATGAACATATGTATGTGTGTGGAAGTATATAAGAATGTATATGTACATGCACCTAAAGTATAAAAGCTGAAGTGTATGTATGTATACAAAACAGTGTCCCTATTATGTATCAGCAAAGCAGCGGCAATATTGTAACATGTGATATGCATACTGCACAAAAGTGGTGTGTAACGAAAAATGAATGTACTCTATAGAATGTTAAAACTGTATTCGACTGAGATGTGATTGTACAACATTCAAATGGGAAATAAAAACATTTTAAAAAAAAAGAAAAAAAAAGAAGTTTATTTAGGAAGCACCAAACTGAAAATACAAGGTCTCGACACTATATCGACTGTCATCTTGACTGTGACTGGATACCTTGCTCGTCATCCTGTGTCCCCGTGTCATAGTCTTGCAGTACTGTATCCCACTCTTGATTGAGAACCCTGGGCTGTTAAGACGAATTAACTGTACAATAAACTTCGAAACTTGAAAGTGTACGAACTTGCAGCAACCGGAACTGGATCCAGACAATGTAAATAATTCATTCCGGGTCACGTGACCCGGAATGAATACCAAGGAGGCCACACCTCCTACAGCTGTCAAAATGTGATACAAGTAAGAATGAAGCCAAATCCTAATTATAACTTACAGTGAAGTACGTGTGTCTCGGCTTTAGACGATTCCAATAATCCCCTGTGGAAGAAACCCATAGCAGAGACTTTAACTTGGTAATGTAAACATAGCAGGTCGGAATGACTTTGGATTGTAAATAAACTGTGAACTGTAATATTTCATACTGACGATAAATCACTCGTGACTTGTGATTGATAACTGTGACTGTACCTGTAACCTGTACATTTGAATCATACGATCCTGGGATATTCCGTCGGAATATATTCACTTATCCACAACTAGATACTTAGAGAGCGGATCTAGTGTTACATAATAGCCTTGTTAATTAAAAGTTGTACCATTACAATGTCTTATAATGTGAAAATGAGAATTTAGCTGTGACGTACCCTGGAACCCTACCTTGCTTGTCAAAGTCAAAATTGCCGCACTGACGCTAACCTTGACAGCTCTATTTTAGGTGACCTAGGGTCACATGATACACAAACGTGACGTGAGAATAACCAAGATGGACTGACTGATGTTACTTGTGCTGGAATTTAATGTTATACTTGATACTGTAGCTTGGAAGCAGACTGCACAAAGGTACCGGTATGTCACCTTAATAAAATGCAGCATGAGGCTGGTATCTTGGCTGGAATCACTTTGATGGTTGAGAGCTTGATTATCTCTCTACTTGAAGCCAAGATAAGACATGAATTTTTGTTACAATTTTATAATAATTCATGATAATATTTTCGTACCTGCAAGACTGCTTGAAGGGTGTCATTCGCTTTGCATCTGCACAGGGCAACTACACAGCTCCAATACTTCTTTCTTTCGAGGGTTTTCCTACACCAATACTTAAACTTGTCATAGAACAAGTGCTGGCTACCTCTCAGTGTGTCAATAAACGTAACTCTGACCTGTGCATTTGCCATTTTGATAAAGAAAACACAGAGAGCTCTTTTATTATATACTGGCTAGCGAACAGTTATCGCTGTGTAACAGTTATTGCCAATACATCAGTATCACACGTGCGCAGTTCCGGTCAATTACAATTCCGGGATTTTTTCCTGTGGTATTTGACAAAAATACAGGACAGCAAAAGAAATTTCTTCATGGCAAATAACATAACAAAAAAATTAAAAATAAAGTTATGAACCTTATGAATTTTTTTTACATAAGTATTATAGTAAGTTCAGGTTCACAAGTCATTAATTGTTTCATTCCCTGTCAATCTACTGTAAAAGAAACACTCAAATAATCACAAAATAAATTATTCGAGGTTACTGTATGATATAAATATATATTATTTCACGAATGGCATGAGAAATTCTGAATGGCGATAACTGCTACAGTTAGTTGTGAGAAAACATCTATTTATACTGTCATGATTCCCTTCCACTGCGTTGATATAAAAACGATCAGTGGCAGTGAACGTGCTGGACACATTGGTGATTAGCTAATTAAGTATCATAATTAATTCTGTTTCATTAATTTAACGAACGGCGGAGTAATTTTGTAAATGCCGCTAAAATATGGTGATAACTGTTCGGTAGCCAGTAGAGCATTTCAATCTGAGTTAATCTCAGTTAACAGGTTTCAAAACTAAAATGTTTAATCTTTAATTACCTTAATTGTTTGATCTTTTTTAGACATGTAAAAGAGCCCAACTTATTCATTTATTGTACTTATAAGTAACAACTCCCATTAAATTAGGCCTCAACTCAGCTTACTCAGGTCACAGGAAACTTCATCTCAGTTAAGAGGCTCAGAGATCAAGTATTGGGGTCGTGCGCTATTCTAAAGTACGGTAATCCGATGTTTTCATAGCAATTTCAATTTCAATTTCAATTTCAATAGAACTTCTAGCACAACTTTGGTTTTCGCTTTACCGGGAACAGGGAATTTTGAAATTTCGCTTTCCCGGGCCGACACCACATAAACACAGCAATTACGATGCCTATGCCATGCTGCTGTGTCCTGGATTGCTGCAGTCAAGGTATTTTGACGAATCTGAGACAGTCAATCTTCCTGATATTGGTGTTGGCTCATACACAGACAGACAGACAGAAGTATTTTTTATCAAATTGTTGCATGACAGTTAAAGTAGGTATAATCAAGGCATTTAAATATTATTTAAAAACTGTCATCCAGACATAACTGGCTTATGAAACATTGAACATTTAAAACTTATGAAATATATAAAAGAATGTTACAAAATAGAATATTAAATGAACAATATGTATACATAAAAAACTTAGTGACAATACACAACCATTGTGTTTAAAAGGTGTAGTATAATTAAGAATTGAATGTCAGTTTGTGTGTTTGCACTGAAAAATGAACGATGTCAAAGCGGTGTTCAAACTCGTGTGAACGAGTGAGTTCACGCTGAGAGTTTGAACAACGCTTTGACATCGCTTCATTTTTCAGTGCAAACACACAAACTGACATTCAATTCTTATAATTTCAAGACTTTGAAGTTTACACATAATGCTTCCATCCACTTGTAGATGATCTTTGTTTAGTGTGTTTTAATACCTGTAAAATGTTGTAATGCCATTCCGGTTCAAGAACGTGCGTATTGCAGCTTATGTTTGTATACACAGCGATTTTTTTACGCATATATCCCAACCCTTGAAGAAATAGTTCTCAAAGTATTCGATCTTTAAAATATAACAGCAAATTCGTTATGAGGTTTGAAACTGCTTTAATAAGTATAATCAATAACAGTATCAAACAGAAACAAATATCAGAAGCAATAACAATACCATTTTAACAAACTGGCATTGTACCTTTTCACTTGTAAAATACCTTGTTTGACCGCGTAATAATACACTGACCTACTTCGAAGTTGTGCGGCGTGGCGAATAGGAAACAGATCGTGTTGTATTCTATTTATTTGTGATTGTTTATTGTGAAATTTATTGAGCAGTTGTTAAACAGACCTCAGGGCAGAAAACCGCCGGATGAACCCGCAAACTGCGAGACATTAAACTCCTGTGAAAAGGAACAATGTTCGGCAATCCGTTTGGTAGTGACATTGCCAAACTTAGGGTGACTTGAAACAGATTCGTTCGCGAAATTGGTATCACAAATTATTGGGGGTCCTTGAAACCGAAGCGAAAAACGTTCACACACGTATGAACGGTGTTTACACAAGTATGAACGATTAGAGGGGTTCAAGAGTAATGAACCTTGAAATTTAGATCACATGACCGCTCTTTCAACCAACCAACGTTCGGGAATCTGTGTAAACTTGAAAGCACGAAAAATTATAATCATATAGGCACATGTAAATTGCGTATTAAAAACATTTTTGTTCTATTATTGGCTAACGTGTACAAAATAAATATACTGAGAGAAGAAAAAAAATAAGCAATTGCATAAAATTTCAGATTTAAATCATGTCAAACATAACAGACTTGAGTTGCTGTTTTCAGTTTAAATGTAGAAAGTCAGTATTGCGTATGTCCCCCCACGTGCTCTTGCAACTGTCTGGCAAAGTCTGGGCATACTTCCAATCAGTGTCCTTATGGTTGCCCTAGGAAGTAATCACGTCATTCCTGCCGGAGACGTCGGAGGAGATCATCTAAACTTGGTGGTTGAACACGCCTCTCACAAACCCTAGCACATCACATAAATGTGCAATAGAGTTTATGTCTGGACTTTCAGCAGGTCAAGGCAACACCGATGATACTGTTCCTCAGAAAATCAGCTGACACATGAGCTGATTTGTGGGGATGAGCATTGCTCTGTTTGAACTCAACCACTGCCCTGTTCTTGCAAATGGCTCTGCCACAAGTAGTGGTGTTCCGATGATGGAAAATAATCGAAAAATCGATCGAAAGAAGGATTAAAAATAATTATCGATTGTAAAAAACATATTTTCGATTAAATTGAATGAAGTAAGCTATCATTAAATTTGACGAATATTCACGAACAAAGATGCAGTCAACAGCATTATGCTATGCGCATTGTATTCATAGTTTCATTTTCATCATTGTGGTATTCATATTACTGTAACCTGTCTATGATTAAATTTTACATCTATTGTATGACAGTATTAGCTATAAAAAACATTAATTAGAAAAAAACGGGGAAAACCCTTAAAACTGGTGATTACATTAAAAATGTGTATATTTTAATTATGATCGATAATTGTTCACCACAAGTCCTCCGATAATTGATAGTGGATTTGGTTTCCGATTACCAACACTAGCCACAGGGCGTAGGACTTCATCACAGTATTGCACACCTGTCAAATGTCCATCAATATAAATGAACTTGGTTCTGTTATCATAGGTGATCCCACCCCATACCATGACTGACCCACCACTGTATCTGTCATGCTGTTTGATGGTGCTCTGCTGATACCTTTCAACATTTCAGCGTCGCCAAACCCATACTCTGCCATGTGCATAGTCCAGACTGAATCTGGACTCATTACTGAACATGGTGTATAGTATGACCAGAAATTATTGCGAATTTTAGGAATATGTTTAATTGGATTTCTAGTATAAAGAACCTTGACCAGCTATCAAGTGCTTGGTTTCATTCAAGAGAGACAACTCTGTTAATCCTTTTACATTAGTTTGTGAAGAGTTATCCCCTTCTGTTTACGTGCTAGCAGACGACATTTTCAGTGATCCTCAGTATGGATGATTTAGAGAAGAGGAAGTTGATTTTAGAGTATTATAACAAGGACATCAGATCAGCAAAAGTGATTTCAAGTTGAACAGGCATCCCTTTGTCCACTGTTACTGGTTTTGAAAATTATTGCAAATGGATATGGCATTGAGCACCAGGGAGGCGCAGGTAGGCCCAGAAAATTGACTGTCGGTGACAGGAGGCGGCTTGGTATTCTTGTTTCTAAAACCAAACGAAGGAGTGTAGAAAACTTAAGGCTGGATATTATTGACAGAGGAACTGTGGGTGTCTGTAAGGAGACAATTAGAACTGAGCTGCATGCAATGGGTAAGCAGAAAAGTCGAGGAATTCCATCACCGATCATGAAACCTGAACAAAAGGAGCGAAGGTTGAACTGGTGCTTACAGCATAGAAATTTTAACTGGGACAATGTGATTTTCTCAGATGAAAGTTCAGTGTGGCTGTTTCCTAATACACTGAAATTCTGGACCAAACAAATTGAAAAACCTTTGTATCAGCGCTCAAAGTACAGTCCGAAATTTAACGTGTGGGGTGGCATATCTGTGTTAGGGAATGTGAACAGTGAGCGGTACACAGATATTCTCGAGGGACATTTACTTCCATCTGCTCATGTGTTCTTTGGAAATTTTTGGATTTTCCAGCAGGACAACGACCAAAAATATCGTTCAAAGCATTCACAGGCCTGGTTTCGGACCCAAAATATGACATTATTAGATTGGCTAAGCTATAGCCCTGACCTAAGTCCAATAGAAAATGTGTTGGGACTTATGAAGGAAAGTGTCAATAAGAAAAATCTGACAAATATTGCTGAAATTGGGACAGCATGGACCACGACTTTCTTACTTCTTTGATCAGTAGTATACCTCTCCATATTGAAGCCGGCATTGCTGCCCATGGTGACTTAACAAAATACTAACTGTTCACCTGTCTTTGAATCTGGAGTTATGTTCTGCTAATATTCACATTTAATACGTGAGTAATGAGTGGGAAAAAAAAATTACAATCTTTAAATTCTCAATAATTTCTGATTGTACTGTAATGCGAATGACCCACTCCAGTCTCCGTTGCTGATGTTGTTGTGTTATTCTAACACCAACAAACGGTAGCCTGCTTTTTAGACCTGCTTCTTTGAGTCTGTTGCTTACTGTTCATTTACAAACCCGTACTTGTGTGGCAGCCCTGAGCTCAGCTTCTATCTTGGATGTTGGTTTAAAGTAATCCTGTAAGGCACACCATATGATCATTCGGTCCTGTCTATAGTTTGGCATGAAATGCATGTGGACCCGTTTTTTTGTAAATATCTCTTCATCCAATGACCCAATCGATCTCAAACTGTGCAAGTGGATGTTTTGTCTGACAACCTAATCACATTGTAAATCACCGATTTTATGCATTTGTATTAAAGAATCTGTCTATGTAACTGTCAACAAAATAAACAGCAGAATGCAAACTGCTTGCAGAGGGAGGGAGCATAAAGGGTCATAAAGGTCAACGTTCGTCAATGTTTGTCAATGTAGGTCACCTATGCACGTGACAGGTATGAAAAGGTGTTCATTTCTAGCAAATAGCCGGCGAATGACATCTCTGATGACCCTGATGTCAAAAGAATCTAACTTTGGATGCCTACCTTTTTGTACAAGCTTTTGTTTATTGGTTGTTGGTTTATTTTTCACAATTTTTTTAACACAATGTTCTTGTTCATGCCAAGAGCAAAAGTTGTACGTTTCATGTAATCTGACACCTTATAAATCGGTTTGCTACGTTTGCTCTTTTTTGGAAAAATATTCGACACATTTCTAATTAAACGTTTAGCATCATCTGAATAACCTTTCATGATGACAGCTAGAAGTAGTCAATGTGAATGATCCAAACGGTCTATCACTGTGCAGTGCACAGGTAACTATCATGAAGTGCACTTGCATTTACCTTTATGACCCAACACTGCCGCTGTTACAGGTCATTGGCTCCCTCCCTCTGCAAGCAGTTTGCGATCGATTGGGTCATTGAATGAAGAGATATTTACTAAAAAACGAGTCCACATGGATTTCATGCCAAACTATAGGTGTGGTGTTCTTAGGTCTTCCTTGACCTTTCCTCATCACAACATCACCAGTCTGACGGTAGAGGTTCCATAGTCAAGAGAATATGGTGCGTTTCGGTGCCAGGTTTTGCGTGATTTACAACAAAACTATCATTGAAACCGCCAAGTCATTTAGATATCATTCTCAAAGATAAATGCGATCCTTTATGTGTTTCCTTCAGTATATTCATATATATTTAAATAGAAAATCCAAATTGAATAAATTAGCTCCAATTTATTGCAGGGCTCGATTTAGGTAGGCAAAATCTATTTGCACCTGTTGCCATCTTACGTTATGACCTTGATGCCGTACATAAACAGGTTGCACTTCAGAGCCTGCTTAATATGTGATTATCTATTATTTTTTCGTTTTTTTGTACTGATGATTTACAACATCATTGCTACAAATGTGATCATTTTTATATTACTTCATGAAATATCATGACATGAACAATAATGGTCACTCATTGCTCCAAGCCAGTTCCTCACCATTCTGTTACCCAGATGAAGTCTGTTTTTAACAGCAAAATATGAACATACTCAGTGTGCAAGTAGGCATAAATATGAGGTTGCATTTTGCAGTTTTAGGTTCCACCAGTGCAAATTCTAAATGCTTTCAAGTCTTGCATTGGGTCACTTGACCACTAATTTGTTTAGTCAAGTTGAAAACTTTGAAAGCTCTGCTTTCTGAGGCAACCAAATCATTTCAATTTTGCTCCTACTTGGAGAACAAAAGATGTGCTTAATACCTGCTTTAATGTCTAAAGTAAATACTGATTTTAATTTAAATGAATCCACTCAGACAATGAATATTTCTTGATCCCATCATTCCAATTTTTAAGAAATCAAATTGCCGTAAAAATTACACTAGATCTGTTTTATCCGTTTCTGTGAAAACAGTTTCATGAATCAACATCAACAATTATCAGAATTGTCCTTCTTGTAACGATAGACACAGAACAATATTATGTTGTTATTATGACATCCTGACATTTTATATTTTCCTGTGTCAGAACATTATTCGAAAATCATCAACCACAAAAACCATTACAACATCGGATTTGTGGGGAAAATGTTGAGAGAGAAAAATTATACAACAAATGAAAAAAATGACTACAGTTAATTACAGTTGAAACCAATTAACAGTAGCAAAGTGAAGGTGATTAAAAATTAATTATGCAATATATTTTGCATTTCATAGGATTTTGCATCTGTTTAGAAAACCTGATAAATATGATAATTTTCTGCTTACTTGAAATTTCCACCTAAACAGTATGCCTTGGAGAAAGGCTGAAGACACAGTATGAGCAACATATCTGGCTACATCCAGTATAAATACATCACTGCATTCAAAATCAAGACATGCAACCTTACTCAGATAGTTTTTTTCATATTTGCCTTGGTTCCCCAAAGTTCTTATCTTTGGTGTTCTTTCTATCTCAAATTTTTCAAGCTGGGTCTTCACACTAGCAATTATCTGGCTTGTGTTACATAATTGTTTTTATAGCCACCTCTCGTTTGTCACGAAGCAGGGAATATAGTATTAGGCTCTGTCCGTCCGTACGTACGTACAATTTGACTATCTTAAGAACCGTTGACAAGATTCTTTTCATATTTGGTACCTAGGTTCATCAGATGATTTGAGTATGTTAACAGGCATGTTAAGATTGTCAGCAAAATATCACAAGAACGGTTCTCTGGATTTTCTTCTTAGACTTTCAAGACTTTTTTTTTTGTTGATAAGCAATTTCTTCATTACTATTTTTTACTTTTTTTTATAAGTATTTGTGTGTTTTGACAACTACAGAGCAAGATATCAAGAGAGGTTGACTGGTCATGTTTTAGTTGACATTTACTTTTCATCTTAAACTGCGACCTTCGCTTTCATTACTTTTTATCCCCCGCCCGTCCGTCCGTGCACATTTGTCTTTTCCGGAGCAGAACTCTAAAACCGTTCAATATTTCTTCACCAAACTTGGCACATAGATAGATCTGGTGGTGTACTGGTGCCTTTTGGTAGTTTGGGAATTCTGAATAAAAGATTTCTGGCATTTCCATGGCAACAAGTTCGACTTAGACATAAATTGGTGGTAGTGCTCTTTTCCGGAGCAGAACTCTAAAACCGTTCACTATTTCTTCACCAAACGTGGCACATACATAGATCTGGTGGTGTACTGGTGCCTTTTGGTAGTTTTGGAATTCTGAATAAAATATATTTGGCATTTCCATGGCAACAAGTTTGACTTAACCTGAAATTGGTGGTAGTGCTCTTTTCCGGAGCAGAACTCTAAAACCGTTCACCATTTCTTCACCAAACTTGGCACATTGATTGGTCTGGCGGTGTACTGGTTCCTTTTTGGTAGTTTTGGAATTCTGAATAAAATATTTTTGGCGTTTCCATGGCAACAAGTTTGACTAAAACAGAAATTAGTGGTAGTGAACTTTTCCGGAGCAAAACTCTAAAACCGTTCAGTGTTACATAGATCTGGTGGTGTACTGGTGCCTTTTGGATTTCTGAATAAAATATTTTTGGCATTTCCAAGGCAACAAGTTTGACGTAGACTGAAATTGGTGATAGTGCTCCTTTCTGGAGCAGAACTTTAAAAACCTTTAAATACTCTCCTTCCACTTTTCTATATACACACCAAATCTTTGACATAATCATAACTCGTAGACATAATCATTAAGAGTATTTTGCCATTGCAGGGGGTATTGATGACTTTGTCTTCTTGTTAAGTTTGATTTGATAATTTGCGGCTGGGGATTATGTCACCTTAGTAACTATCTACAAATCAACTATTGTAGATAACATGTTTTCATTGATTAAGGGTTAGTTGTTAAATAATTGGGTTCATTGAGATATGAAATGAAAAACGGATGTGCAAACCTTTGTAAGAATCAGCTTCATGTTTCTACATGTCTTCCATGTTTCATGTTTACTATTTGGAATTTTGTCAACAGTATTTATGCAGAAAAATATCTGAATGACAATGCTCACAGCATCATTTGTTGAGTGTCTTTGACAATTAACACATTTAACACTTTGACTACATATCCAGGTGAGCTTGAGTGCCAATCATGAAAAAGTTACTATGGACTGATGTGTAATGTGTATGTTGACTCCAAATTTTCAAGTCAAAATCAATTATTACATTGAAATGTGCGAGTGGTTCTTCAACATAGAAATTTCAACAAATAGTTGTTGGGTAAATCTTGACAAATATATATGAGAACAATGACAATGCCATGAATATTCTCATATTAGATGAACATTAATATAAGTATAATTACATTTCAGATTTTTTGAAGAAACTTCAAATGACCCTTTCTGGTGAAAATAGAGGTAAGTGTTCAAATAAAAAGTCTCAAACTAGCAGCTTCATAGTAATGAAATCAGATTAGACTTGTTGAAAATCAAGGTTAATCAAGGTCACTAGAGGTTAAATAATTACCATAGTTTGTACACCCCAAAAATTGTTTCATTGCAAACTCAGTTGTTCCGGTGTGCTGGGATGAGAATTTTCAGTGGTATTCCAGATTTGATCGTGCTCGGGTCATTCTAGAATCTGCAGCCCTTAAGATGCCCTGCTCATTTCCTCTTTTTTTTCACTCATACTCATTCTTATCTCTGAATATGTGCTGACCTGTGTGTAAGGTCAATGTTTCAGTGAAGGTTGTATTTGCCCTTTTCACTTAATTGCAGGAGTGGGAATGTGTATTTCTCCTTCTGATTACAAATGCGCATGCTCAGTAAGGTGGACATGACGTCACCTTGTTTACCTTTATTAACCCATACTTTCTCCATTGTTTCAAGCCACTGAACTGTATCATCTATTGACTATTATCGGGACAGAATTCCTGCATTGCCACTGCCATCCGACTTGTGGCTGTAGCCGTAGGCTATCTTGCAGCAATAATGGCAGAGAGGAGACAATCTCAAGCAGCCAGAAGGAGGCGTAATCGGGTTAACGAGGGTGACAGCGATAATACAGATGTCAACACGGACCAGGTGGCAACCATGCTCAATGATCACACTTCCGGTAGTGATGCAGTGCAACTCAGTAGTCGCCATATCTCACAGCGGCTGAGTTACGAAAACAGCTAGCTGAACGCAGAGTCAGCGTACCAAGGAATTGGCCAAGAAAGACCTTGCTCCCATTGTTCCAGGAGAGTCAAGGCCAGTAGCAGCGACAGTGACATCTTCGGACAGTGTGGCGGCGATGCTGGATACTGCAGCGAATGTAGTCGAAGGACAAATCAAACCCCCTAATCCGGACATACTCGTTAGACGTACCAATCAGTCAACCTTGAATACGATCGAGGACAGCGCCAACACGACAGCCAACTTCGTGCCCCTGGTCACCGTCACAAGTCTACAATGGGAATTGGCGGAGTTGAAGAGTATGGTGGCAAACGTTGCATATCAACGACCAGTGCCAGCCGACGAGGTGGACATCAGCTTCCCACTACAGCAAGGTCAAGAAGTGTCCTCAGATTTGCTGCCGCACATCCACACAGTGGCTCCTGCTCTCAAAAGGAGGATCCAAGACGGCAAGTATTGCAACCTTGCTCTACTTTTATTGCCAAATCAAGATGCTTTCGATTCAAGACTGGCAGAATTTGATGGCAATGTCTACCACTTGAAAGACGATGGCATGTTAAACCGTTCACTCACCTTAGCGGAATTTATTCAGGCTTTTGGTATATACAAGGACATTTACTGTGAGAACAATGACGTTAAGTGAAAGCAGTTAGATGGACATGAGCAAGCTGTGATTGAACTGGCTACGAATTATGGGGGTACCTCACATTACGATTATCACAAGTTGTTTGCTGCCAGAGTGGCCTCTTATGCAGAGAAAGGATGCAGCATTCGGTGGGACATGAGGGACACGCGTTTGTATGGACTGGGCTCATCCGGTCGGCGTTCGAGATCATGCAATATATGCCATAGCATTACTCACGGTACAGACTTGTGTCCAGAGCGACGGATGGAGAGAGTTAGGCTAAATAACTTGGCTGACAGGACCATCTTATCAGACTGCCAGGGTGCTACTGACAGCAATGACACGAGGGGACGGCCACGGGTTAGGTCTAATGGATGGGAGATTTGCAACAACTTTAATCACCAGGGTTGCACAAGATCCAACTGTATGTACCTTCATGTATGTATTAGTTGTAGCGCCAATACCCATGGACAGGCAAATTGTGTTAAGTCTCCCAGCAAGTCTAGGCGGGATACCCAAGCCTGACCTTCACCACTGGAAGTAAATGTGGAAAAAGATAGTGTACCTGTTCACCCTTCACCTACTGACGTCCACATGGGCAAAATGTGTGAAGCCCATTTCTGGTGTCCCCTGCCGTGATATTGCTGGAATAATACTAAAAGCGACGTAAAACTAAACTCAGTCAGTCACCTACTGACGTACAGGCGGTTCAGACAGCACTGGCATCACATCCCTGTCCCGAGTTTGTGACATACCTTGTGAACGGATTGCAATATGGTTTTGCCCCTCTAATGTCAGATATTCCCCAATCCACGACAGAATTTTCGAACAATCGTAGTGCTACTTCGGATCCAGTGGTAGTGACAGAGGCAGTATAGGCAGAAGTAGCCAAAGGATATGTGTTAGGACCATTTCGACAGGCACCCTATCCTGTGTACAGAGTTAACCCCTTAGGAGTATTCTGGTAAGAAGAGGTTAATTTTGGATTTGTCAGCTCCACACGACACAGAGCATACTGCCAGTATTAATGATCTTATCAGTAAGGAATCTGCCTCACTTTCATATGTCACCATAGACAATGCAATTGCAATTTAAAACAATTAGGACAAGGGGCGCAAATGTGCAAAGTGGACATTACTGACGCTTTCAAGCAGATCCCCCTGCACCCTGAATACTGACCTTTCTTTGGTTTCCGATGGGATGCAGAGTATTCTTTCTATACCAGATTGGCCTTTGGGTGCAGGTCAAGTCCAAAGATCTTCGATGCCCTGTCACAAGCCTTGTGCTGGATGTTGCAGTACAACCATGGCATGCAAAATATTCTACATCTTTTAGACGACTTTCTGACAATTGACCCTCCCTGTTATGAAGCCAGTATAACTATGAAAGCAGTCCTAGACTTGTTTGACAATCTAAATATTCCACTAGCAGTACACAAGACTGAAGGACCTGTCACGTGTCTAGAGTATTTAGGGATCATCTTGGACTCAGAGACTATGACAGCAAAGCTACCAGATTACAAGTTGAAAAGAATAAGGGCTGTGTTAAGTTCATTCTCTAATCGGAATAAGTGCACAAAGAGAGAGTTGCTGTTATTGCTGGGACACTTAAACAATGAGTGTCGCGTGGTTATCCCGGGCAGATCATTCCTGTCGTACCTGATTCGACTGTCAACTTCAATTACCAAGTTGCACCATCATATCAGGCTATCTAGGGAATGTCAGATAGTAATGCATAGAAAATTTCTGAACCAGTGGAATGGCATTTCTTTTTCCCATGATGAACACGTGATTTCAACCTATTCACTGATGCAGCTGGGGGTGTAGGACATGGAGGATACTTCAGTGGGGCATGGTTTGCCCAGGCTTGGCCTACCGATGTAAAGAACTTTCCAGATGCAGCACAATCCATGGACTTTTTAGAGCTCTATCCTATTGTGGTGTCGTCTATTCTCTGGGGACACAAGTGGTCAAAGAGGAGAGTACGGTTTCACTGTGACAATATTGCTACTGTGCATATAATTAGGAAAGGCAGATCAAAATGTATTAACATGATGTCACTGATGTGAACCCGCACATGTCAAACAGCTATTCATACCTTCATTGTGTTGTCAGAACATGTTCCAGACGCACAAAATAACATTATGGATGCACTTTCTCATTTTAGTCATGGAGCTTATGGGATCCCGTGAAAGTTTTTTGATGAAAGCAAATCATATATTCTTTTGTGTTTATATGTTAAAGGAGTTTAAAAAAATGTTTGGTTCCAATCTGAATATTGATGCGAAAGCTATTTTTAGCTCAAAATCCAAGAAGGCCGCCAAAATTTTAGCGGGAACTGAAAAAGTTGCAAAAACACGGAACAAAACAATGGTTTTAATATCAAATACCATGCATATTTGTTTACGGAATAAGTTATAGGCGTAAACATTCCCTCTGGATTATGGTTGCCTTATTCCTGTGGATTCCACAGATACATACAGAATGGAAATGAAAATTTTAACTAAGTCATAGCTATCCCTAGTGGTATGCTTAAAAGAGTTATGCAGTTATCTCCCTTAGGCTAGCTGTGATGTTACAACATAGTTGTTGAAAACCTCTCATAATTTTTCTGTATGGACAACACAGAAGTCGTGTTTACAGAGTGGAAGTGTTTTTTAACTTTTCTTCAAATTTTCAACAACTTCAAGACTCCTGGTCAGTAGTGTCGCATTGGTTGATGTTTCTGACAATCGCATTCTATATTTTGTGCATATTGCTTGATTTTCATCTAATTTTCCCGCCATAATGTCTCAAGCACATGTCTGCAATCTCAAAAAATTCATGGCCAAATTGTATCCCCATTTCTATTGCCTCCTGCCTCAGGGGTCCTCCCTACTCTTTTTATGACCGATTTTCATTGTGTCAAGAATTTTTTTTGTAATGTGATTGGATTAATGGACAATATTCGGCATTAATTCATCCCTTGCGGGGTACATTCATTCGTCCATATATCTATTCTTTGCAAATTCGATAAAAAAGAGGCTAAAAATTAATCTGCAGAGGCAGTTTGATCAGGCTGAAGCCTGTCGGCCGTGTGCCGTACAGACTCAGACTCAAAAGACCACGTGTGGTGCCTAGGAAAGCCAATGGGGGAAGCCAAGGTTTCTAGCAGGAGGGACTATGTCGACCCATAGGTTTTGCCCATGGCGCAAGCCGCACGGGCTCTACAGTCCCTGGTTTCAACCGCAGTAGTTACAACCCATAAAGAGCCCTCTTGGCCGTCCATTCTGATCGAGGCAATTGGAGCCGCGCGAGCATCACGGGCTGATCCGTGGACCGCTTGGGCCCACATTATGGGATCGTCCCAGTCAACCAATACCGGCTATGGGAGACACGGGCTTCGACTGTCCATCAGCTGCCGTCTCCCATAAGCCACGGATGGTCTGGAGCCGCGCGAGCATAACAGGGCTGATCCGTGGTCCACTTAGGGGCCCACTCGTATGGGATCGTCCCAGTCAACCGCATGGCATAACGGGATATATCTCGCTCAGATTGACACTCGTCTAGGTCGATGAGGTCGACCGACGGTAGCTTATGCCTATGGCACAAGCCGCATGAGGTCCTGCCGTTAGTCGCGGGGTTTCAACCGCTTGCGTTTGACCCTACTGATAATAAGTCCGCTTGGCAGGCAATCGTTTATTTCCGCATGGTGCGGTCGGAGTCGTAAGCCGAACGTGACCGAGTGCCATCCACGGAATCGTCGGCCATAGTAACTCGTATGACGCCAGCAAGAGCCATAGTTTAGGCAGCTGAGGTACTCTTTAGTTTATACGTGCGTAGTCGAGTATCAACCACAGAGTGAGCTAGTTAAGTTTTCCGCTTCACTCGGCAATATTCCATCTTTATGGCGGCGGCCTGTAATTAATCTAGTCTGGACCAGACAATCAAGTGTTCTACAACATGAGCATCGATCTACACAATTGGGATACAATGACTTATTGTGCTAACCAAGTCAGCGAGCCTGACCACCTGTTGCTATTAGTCGCCCTTTATGTTAAGTAGAGGAACCTCCCAAGTCATCTCTTCCCCATTCATCACTTGTGAAATTTCTCACTTCTCAACTCTTGGTAGATATCTACCTTCAGGGGGATAGATATGAGGGTGTCAGCAGTGTTTGTCATGACGCAGATAACCTGCGTTTTTAACACACAATTATCTCAAATAGGCAGTGGATTTAGAAGCTTGTGTCATTGTTGACAAACTGCTACTGGGCCCATAGTTCAGATAATCTAACTTGGGTTCTATCCAATGACTTTTGTTTTTTGTGTTGGTTTTTTGTTGGGTTTTTTTTACTGCTCGGTACTGCTTAAATACCTGACATGTCTTAATTGTTTTGTTTGTTGTTATTAAACAATCAACATTGATGTCTTGATGGAAGTTCCAAACTGACGTTTACTCACAAAACATATCCATGACTCCTTCGCATATGTCACTTGAGAGTCATTATGACTCCTAATATTTTATGCCTACGACAAACTCTGAGCTAGGTAGTTGTCGATCCCGTCTCCACTCGACAATCTGTTCCACTTGGCGTGGTAAACAATGATATACATTTTCGTCATCTGGGCCTATTACTTCGTCTACTACTTCGGTTTTTCATCCGTTCCATTGGAATCTACCTACGGCCACGGCTTCCAAAACAACCCGGTACAGTTGTTTAAGGTACTCTGTATCACATACAAGAGTCTAAATGGCATGGCACCAAAATATCTATCATATAAGTGAATGGCTAGCCTGCTTCAACCACCCACACAACTACAATCTGGAAGCAATTCTTATTTAATATTCCTTCTTACAGACTGCCTTGGCCTCTTATTGCGAGAGGGCGGTGGGGTAGCCTAGTGGTTAAAGCGTTGGCTCGTCACACCGAAGACCTGGGTTCGAATCCCCACATGGGCACAATGAGTGAAGCCAATTTCTGGTGTCCCCAGCCGTGATGTTGCTGGAATATTGCTAAAAGCGGCGTAAAATCAAACTCAGTCAGTCAGTCTTATTGCGAGTGTTCTTTCAGTGGTTGCGTGCCATCACTGTGGATTAGACTGTTCCTCGCTATAACTGTTTCCATGTTTTATTGCGTTCAGATCACATCTTTCAACGCATCTCTTTCATTGTACTATTAACTCAAACCTCACTTGTAGCGCTTGAGCATCCACTTGTGGTTGGATTTCGCGATATATAACTTTTCAGTAATATTATTATTATTACTATTACTGAATTAGAAACACCACGGCTATATTCGAGGCCACGGTCCAAAATCAATCTGCTGTCCCACGAGGCGACAGCAGTTCAGGTAGCACGAGTCGGACCAGGTGACGACCAGGTGAATGAATCAGATAAGGGGATGACACGTGCATTTTCTTGCCAGAATGCACTGTCAGCTGAGCCCTCAACGGGAGGCACGGGCGATATACCGTTAGGTTGGAAACAAGACTGATATCCAGTCACTGAATACAGGCTATTCAAATTGCCTCGATATAACCAAGCAGGGTACATGGGTACCTGGTGGGATAATTCATGTGGCTATTCAATTTTCTCGCGCCTCTTGGCAGCATGGATTTTCAGGGGTAATAAAAGGTAACATGTCAACACCTTGAGCATGTGCCTTGTACCTGGAAAAGGCGTGTTATAGGGCACATTTATTGTTCTAACAAGTGTCTATTATCCCTCTGCTTTCTGACGGATCTTGGAAGGTGTATTCCGTCGTTAGTTTACTTTTTCATCACCCTCATCTCCCTAAACACGCTAATGGCATCTTCCGTTTGGTCTACCAACTTCTGCCATGCTTTGCGACCATGTGTTACGCTGGGCCCCATCTCGCTTATCGCAATATACGCAAGGTGGCGCAAGTTCGCGAACGCAAAGGGAGCCAGAAACCAGCTTGGGAACCAGCTTAGACCTTGTGTAAGCTAAAATGTAACGAATTATTTCATTGGTTGATAAATAGTATTTACTGCAGAATGAATGACGCTGATTGGCCGAGAGCTAATACATTGTAAATGGACGCCGTAAACATCGTGTTAGGTTTTAGAGTGTTACGGTGGGACATGAGTTTAATCATGGGTTTAATCAACTGCGCATTGAATTGTAATATCTTTTTCTATCAAGGTATGTTCTTTGAAAAATATGACGCGCCATTGGAGATGGGCTGTAAGCGTTTTATGTGGGAAATTGTTCCGTGATTTTGTGTCTGCGTTCACTGTACAAAGTAGCTGGACTAAGTAGTCACGATATTGCAAATACGAAGGCTTAGCATCCTTGGCTAGGGGTATGGATAGACAAGCCCATGTCAACCTTGAGAGGATGGGGTTGTTTTTTCCTCGCCAGTGCTTCAAATTGATAGGGATTTCTCACACCTAACCTCAAAATTATCCAAAGATTTCGTTCATATTTACGTCACATTACTCTTAGTCCTAGGGAGTTTTAGGTTTTCTACCGTGCATTCTAGATCGATATCTTTTCATACGGCAGTTGCCTTGTCTTGGAAATCGGGTAGCTTCCTCACCCAGGTTTTGAGGATTATATGGCAATTCATCAAGATTCCATGGTGGTCATGTCAGCTCACGAAGGATGCTTGCCCACTCCTCTTTGGATGTCGTTTTTTCAGGCAGTTTTCTGATGCCAATCACACTCGAGTGATTGTGTTCGACCATTCGGCAGCTATAGTACCATCTCACCTCTTGACTGGAGATACGAATCTTCCAGAACAATCTAATGAGGAAATTGTTTCAATAATTTCTGGACATTTTTCATTGTTATGATATCGCTCCTACAATTTTTTATGTTGAGGGGGAATTCAGATTCAGGGCTATCTCAACGATTCTTAGCGGATTTCTACTTTTTCTCAGTGACGTTAAGACACTGAAACACAGTACTATGGTGGACTACAGATCAGCAATCGCTTCTGTTTGAGATATACAAGGACTAGCAGTGGTTCTAACAGCTTGCTCTACAAGCCGATTAGTTCATTCCAGTTAAGAATTTATTTATTTATTATTATTTATTTTTTTTCAGCTCCTAGTCCTACAATCTTCCCCAAGTTGGCTTTATGTCTAATTCTGTAGTCTCTCCAGAAGTCTTCCAAACCTATGTAGAAAATTCATTGTCAATTTTTCTCCATAAAAGGTGGGTTTTCTACTTGTCATTGCTACAGCTTCCAGTTCCAGAATACCAGAAGTATTCCCTACCTCTGCCTATAGATCAGACAGAACTAGACTCCTATGCCCTATTCGAAGCTCTGAGAAGGTATATCCAGCATGCTCTCAATATCAGACATAGTTGCTGCTGTTTGTTTGTTTGTTTTGTTTTATTATCTCATGCAAGACAATTGTTGATTTGGAGTTCTTGATTGAATATTATATTGTCTTAGCTTAGGAAGACAATCATTTTTTGTTTACCAGGATTTTGACCCCAACTTAGTGAAGAATAGTTTTCCCTGCATGAGACCAGGGCCTGGACGTCGTCACTTGCAGCTTGGGGATCCATTTCAATAGATCAGATTGTTGCTGCATGCCGGTGGAAGATCTCTAATCCCCACACCAATTTGCTTTTGCGAAACTCATTCCATCCTTAGAGAGCCTACAGACAGCGCCTCTCCTCCTCTTGTTTTTCCCTTGAAGGGGAAAAAGAAGGGTGGGGGGGGGGGAGGGGTGCATATATATATATCCAAACTCAGCAGTGGTTCACTGTCTTTGGACTGTGAGGGAGGAAACAGGTTAACAGTAAACGGAAGGATGAGGATCTTGGAAGAACCGTATCTACTAATGTTTATCACCAGTAAGTGGAATTATTATATCCGCTGCAGTTTATTACTCCAGTTAAATAATCCACAAGAAGACTTGGAGTCACAAACCAGAAGTGACGTCATGAACCGGAAGTGACGTCAGTGAACCAGAAGTGACGTCAATGAACCGGAAGTGACGTCAATGAACCGGTAGTGACGTAATCAAACGGGAAGTGACGTCACAGAAACCGGTTTAAATGAGACTCAGTCAGTGGACTATTACAGAACCGAATATGACGTCTGGGACCGGAAGTGACGTCACAGTCTTCTCCAAACACCAGATATTTCTCCCTCACAAGGATGATCCTTCCCTTTAGGTAATACTGAAATATCCAGGGAATGATCTAGGTAATCCATATATATATTACATTTCATCACTTAAGTCATAGTTATCCTAATTGTTATGTCATAGACTATAACGGGATAATTAGTGGTATTGCTGTATTCATCATCTGCATAAACCCTCCTTCCTTATGTGTGATTCTGGCAACCATAATCCAGAGGGAATGTTTACGCCTATAATTAGGAACAATTACATGTATTGTTAGTAATTGTTAGTAAACTTACCTCTGGATTATGGGATCTAGTGCCCATGCCAACCTCCCGAAGAGGAGATGCAGAAGATGTTAGTTTTCTTCAGAAACATCATGAGAGGTTTTCAACAACTACGTTGTGACGTCACAGCTAGCCTAAGGGAGATAACTGCGTAACTCTTTTAAGCATACCACTAGGGATAGCTATGACTTAGTTAAAATTTTCATTTCCATTCTGTATGTATCTGTGGAATCCACAGGAATAAGGCAACCATAATCCAGAGGGAATGTTTACTAACAATTACTAACAAAACATGTAATTGTTCCTTATTTCTCATATGCTGTAAGTCACCAGATCTTTTTAGTTTGATTTTAGTCTTAAATTTACATTAAAGAGTCAGTTTTAGCTCTAAAAGTTGTAATGATGAATAAAACCCCCATTTCTTCACAAGGCATATATTTTGTATAGAACTAGTACAATATGAAAAAGGAATATACTTTTTACCCTGTTTATCAACTATAGAAGAGGTCTTTACATGAAACCGTGACCCAGAAATATACTCTTTAAATAAAAGAAACGCACAAGCCATTTTTTAGAGGAATTTCTTGCATTAGTTTAAGAGCTATTATTTCATGTAATCCCAATGGTAAAAGGGTGAAAATTCAAACGTCTATAGACAAAGCCTTTACTGTTGTGTTTCTGTTTGCTTGATTCCACAAGATGGCGTCAAAGTCAGTTCTTTGTATGGCCACCACTGGCAGCAATTACTGCTCGGCACCGTCTCGGCACAGATTGGATAAGTTGATGAAGTAGCTATTATCATTGCAGGCGACTTCAATTTCCATTTTGACACGAGGATAACCATGACACTAAATGAATAATTAATCTTCTTGAAGTTCAACTTGTGTCCGAGGCAAGCCACAGAGGTGGACACACTCTGGACTGGATAGTTACCCGGGATTCAGATGCGTGTGTCAGTTTTGTACCTGTATAGGATCTACAGCTCTCTGACCATTCCATATCTTTGTGAGCTTGGACCTCTCAATACCCAGTCCAAATGTGAAGATTACTCGCTGTAGGAACATGCGCTTCCTGGATGTGGATACTTTTAAAGACAATTCGCTAAACTCAGACCTTATACTTGAGCCACCATCTGATGCTGAGTGTCTCGTTCTGCTATACAATAGAGTTCTGTCTGAGCTGCTATATAGACAAACATGCACCAGTTAAGGACAGAGTCATACCAGTCACTAAAACATCTGCTTGGGACTTCACACCTGAAGTTCGACAAGCTGAAAACAAGACAAGAGGAAAGCAGAGCGCAGATGGAAAACAATCTTTCCTGGAGATTCATCGCTAAATGTATATTTCATAGCCAAAAATCCCATCAACAACGGTCATCAGACAAATCAACATCCTGAGTTCTAAGATTGGAAAGCCAACGAGTCAAGTCCAAAGTTGCTGTTCAAACTTTTGTTCAGTATCTTGAGTAAACACTTTGAATCGACACTTCCGACATCTGATGACAATGAAGTAATAGCACAGACATTTTTCGGATTATTTCTACCAAAAGATCCAAGAACATTCATGACAAGATTTAGATGTCTTCTCTGCTGTGGATGAAGCTGATATTCCTCCTAAAATGTTTGATGACATACCTCTTACTCATATTGATAGTTTAAGCTGATATTTACCAACATTAGTTATGATTATTAACTCTTCTACTTCATCTGGTTATGTCCCAAGTGTACTCAAGTCAGCTCTAGCTAGGCCACATCTGAAGAAATCAAGCCTTGATTAGGAGGATCCAAAAGCTGGGCCTGTTTCAAACTTAGCATTTATATCCAAACTCATTGAGCGCTGCAGTCTCCAGTCGTCTCATGGGCCACCTTTCCTGGCATAACCTCTATGAGGTGTTCCTATCAGCCTGCAGATCACACTAAAGCATGCAGAGACTCTGCTGCTGAAGATCCCGAATGACCTACGATGTGGTATTGACACAGGACACGCGGGCCCTGCTCACATTACTTGGCCTAAGCAGTGCCTTTGGACCACGATTGATCACCAGAGACTCCTCAAAAGACTTGATACAGAACTTGGGTTCAGCTTTATCCTGGCTGGCATCTTATCTACAAGACAGGACTCAAACCGTTGTTGGTGGTGAGTCTGTGTCAACCGCATCTAGGCTTGAATCGCGAGGTCCTCAGGATCAGTGCTTGGTCCCATCCTCTTCACACTCTACACTGTTCCACTTGGCTCTGTTGTAGCAAACCTTAATCTTGACCACTTCACGAGATGACGCAGCTGTGGAAGTAATTTCATCAAACACAGAGTCAGCTATAGAGCGTCTCTCTGTCAGACATCAGACTGTTGCCAGAAGATATTCATGGATGTCATCACATGCCTTGAAATTAAATTAAGAGAAAACAGAGTCCATTCTCTTCTGGGACAGGCTGGAAAACGCAAGCAGTGTGACATTACTCGTGTGTGTGTCTGTGGAGCAACCATTCCTCTTTCTTCCACTGTCAAGGATCTGGGTGTTGTCATCGATCAAGATCTAAGTATGACAGTACACGTCAAGTATTTTACTATAACTTGCTACTCCCATCTCCACAATATCATCAAGGCCAGACCGTTCTTACCAAAGATGCCTCAAAAACTCTCTGTCTCAGCCTAGTCACATCTCGTATGGACTAGTGTAACAGCCTTTTGGCCGGATCTCCATCTTGTGTCACTGACCAACTCCAATGCATACAGAATTTAGCTGCTCGCATTACCTCCCAGATCACCAGAAAAAAGCACATCACACCAACTCTAAAGGACCTTCATTGGCTGCCTGTGAAACAAATAATCTCCTTCAAACTATTATGTCTCGCATACCAGTGCATGACTAACAAGGCTCCAGTCTAACTCTCAGATTTTCTTCAGGATTATGCACCATCTAGATCTCTCAGATCAGGGAATCAACACCTTCTTGTTATCCCCAAAGTCAATCAAGCTTAATATGGACACCATGTCTTCTATCGTGCTGATAAAAAATATTCTCCCCACATTTATTTGTATATCTTTTTTTCAAAGATTATAATCATTTTAGAAAGTTATTAGATCTGATGACTTGAAAATTGTTTCAAGGGATTTAATTGAGAGAGTTTGAAGCAGAAAATAGTGTTTTCTCCCCATCATTTCATTATATTCTTATCTGTTTTCAAAGAACTCTGCTTTTAGAAGAAAAACTTCAAGCGTAATAATAAGAAATTGATAAATCATAATCTGATATTGACATACTGCATTTTGAAATAAGGACTGCTCCCTTACTGACAGTCTCACCAAACAAAAATAAACATCTCTTTTTTTGTTTCATACATAACTGTTCTTTAATAACTTGATTTACATTGAGGTGATGAAATGAAGCAATAATATACTTACAAAATGCACAAAACCTACATCTGCTTAAATTTGTCTGCTAGCTGCCATTTTGAGAGAGGGAGTGTTCAATATATATGTTTTTTTAATTTAAAAAAATATATTTTGGGGTTTTCCTTTAATAAAATATTTCATGAAATAGAGAAACACACTTGGATAAAGTTAATAACCTCAAACTTTAAATATTCAACTCTCCCATTATGACCTTCTGACATTTTAGCAACCTTTTCCACAAGCACTTTGTACAGTGCTCAAGAGTACTATTTGCACCATATTTCAACTTGGAACCAAACTTTTTATTTAACTAGCAATAGTAGCATGTCTGATGAATACAAAAAACACATGTCTTGCTTTCATCACAAAACTTCCACGGGACTTGAATGCTGTACCCATCCTACCAGACTATTTGCAGTTGCGGAAATTCCGAGCCCTAGCACCACACGCGGATGTTCATCCAACACCCTGCCCGCCCAGCTCACAAATAATGTGGACCTGAACAGATATCTGGATACCTTGTTCACGTTGGGATCAGCAGCAATCAGCCAACACACAAGAACAGCATATTCTACAGGTTTCCAGTGTTATCTCAAGTTCATGATTGAGGTTCAGTTTGTTCTCCACACTGGGGGGTAGCAGCGCGCTGCCACCTATGAATGAAGTCTACCTTCAGTACTTCATAGCTCACTGCCTCGGTGCCCTTAAACTCAAACGTGACACAGTTAAAACGTACCTGGCAGGTATCCGTTTCACGTATCTACAAGAAGGCATCAGGACAGTATTTTACAACATATCAACAGGTGCACTGAACCGGATTCAAACCTTACTAAGAGGCTACAAACGAGAGCAAACACCGGACCAGAGGAAGAGACTCCCCATTACTTACCACATGCTGCTCAGCATCATCAGGCAGCTCAGGACTGGTGTATTTGGTCCATATAATGATCTTGTGATGGAGTCTCACAGCTTTCTTCGGATTCCTTCGATGAGGAGAATTTACATGTGCTGGGGGACTTTGATCCCAACGTGAACATCACCATGGATGACATTCGATTCGATCACCACATTAAGAAATGTGCCATTACCTTAAAAGTGTCCAAGACCGACCCCTTCCGGCGGGGTATTTCTATTTCACTTTTCACAACCAACACCATAACATGTCCGTATTCTGCTTTGTCCAGATTGTTCCAGGGGTTCAAAAATCTTTTTAAAAGCCACTTGCCACAGGGCAAGTGACTTTAAGAAAGTAACTTGTCCTGGCTATTTTTCCACTTGCCCTGATTTTTATGACATAATCATGATGATGAGTAGTAGGGGGAATGGGGGTATGAGACCAAGTCCAACAAAAGCCTCTGCAAAGCCTAATTTCACAAATAAAGCTTTTGTCAGGCCCTTGATCCCACTGCCATTACCTCTACTGCTTTTGAGTCCCCTGGTTAACACGTGGCACTATGCAACGTTGGCAGGAGGTAACATTGTGCCGTACGGCACGATCAATAATTCCGCTCTAACAAACTCTCTACCTGGCCCGTCCTTCAAGTAGTACAAGTTCGGCGCGTCGGCTTTCATGTCCATTTTATCTATGTTGTAAGTTTTGACTGACCATATAGGATCGGTGGCTCGCTTACGGCTATCACCCTCGTGTTCCCCCGGCTGGTATAGATACCTAACTAGGGCCCTATCTGGTATCTGTTTCTCCTTCCCACTCAATGGAGCAGCCGACTCTGCCACTATTGATTTTAGTTTGATAGCGTCTGCCGGTTTCTTATCAGTGAGCCGGGTGATTTCATGGTTTATGGCAGACACCACCTTAGGTAGCGGTGCAACCCATTCAGTCGATCGTTTTCCCGGGTTGGCCATCTCTCTCGCATACTGATGGCCGAATAAGCGCTCAGCCAAAGTCCTATTGAATCTCTCAACTATGGCTTGACTACGATGGGCTCCGGCCGTGCCACGCCTGACCTTGTTGTCGTGTTTATCCAGCAGGTGTGACACGGCACCCATGAACTCCCGCCCGGGGTCAACTTGCAGCTCTGTTGGCCACGTCAGCGGACTACGTTTGTATATACATTCGAATCCGCGGGCAACCTGGACCGAGTCTTTCGCGGTCAAGGGTTCGGCTTCCTTGTAGTGACTGGCCACGTCCACGACGGTTAAGGCATACTTGTACCTCTTGTTGTGGGGTAGGAATAGGAGGTCGGCCTGGTGAACGCTATTGGGTATGGTAATACCAAACTTCCTTCTAGGCACGTAGCGTGGTGCCGGTAAATAGATCTGCCACAGGGCTTGTTTTTCAAGCCACGCTTTGTCCTCCTCCGGGGGTACTCGCGCCATTTTAGCCAGCTTATCTACAACGCTAGCTCCTTTCCAGTACCCACGCGGGCTATAGTAAATAGCCTCAAACTTTCTCTGGTTCCTTGACATGTCGCCCCGACAGGGTATGGTAATTACATGTACATCTATGTCCTTGGTTCAATTTTCTCATGCCCGTACGCGTAAGTGTTAATCCCATCAACAGCTATCCAACGTTTAGTGTCCATCGGCGACAGGGACGTCTTGTTTATAGTCAGTCCGTATATCCTATGCCCATCACTTCTAAGCGTGTTCATTTTATGCCTGAAGGTACGGGTCTTGAACAGGGCTTCCTTGAATCTGGCGTGTTTGATGTGTTGTTTCACCACGTACTTCTTAACACCCTTCGCCTTTCGGATCTCACCATTGTCGGCCTTCAGGATGGAGTACATCTTAGGCCTAAAACCTATGGGCGTGCCAGCACACTCGTCCTTCATCTTACCTAGGACCTTTTTATTTACCGTGCTGTGTATGGCATGGTCCTTGGGGTAGTCGCTGGTGTTGTACAAATCGAGGCGTTTTTCATGTCCTCATTACACGTCCTCGGTTGAATCTCCGTCAGCAGGAATCCGTGTCAGTGTACAGCACTTCACACCTGTCGTCGTATTTGTTTTTCAGCTTCGTTGTAGTAAAAGTCGCCAACATCAGGTGTTTTAGGGATAAATCGAGGATGCTCATCCCCACGTAAACAGGCCGATTGAATTTGATGCGGCTTTTCTTCATGTGTAGGGCAACTGGGTCATCGATGAATATCTTGCTACGGTTGAATGCTGGGCTGGCTATCAGTCTCCTGAGCTTGTCTTCCTCATTCGACCTAACCAGCTTCACGGTCACGCGTTTCCTCAGGTTCTCCATAGTCTTACCAAACACCGGGTTGTTCATGAGCTTGTAGAGATTTTTCTCAAAGTCACTGGTAGCAAGCTTTCGGAGGTCTGTGTTCATTCTGATGTATGGCTCCATCCAGGGGCTCTGGTTGAACACGAGCACCCTGTGTATTTTGGTCAGCCTCATACCCAACGACAGGTACAGCTGTAGGTTGCGATAGTGAACGATGTAATTTGGTCTTATTCATTAAGTTGGGCACGAGTTTTTCAACGCTCTGCCACCCGCCCACCTAACAAGTTATGTTGGTACTCAGACATCCGGTCTGGGTTAACCCTCATACGTTCGGGGGCCAGGGGGTAGCTGTTGTGTGATGTGTGTAATGCCTTGGGGTATTCCAAGTCAACCTCGAGGATATAACCTTTGTTCGACTCTGGCTCGATGCTCATAACATCGACCTCGTGCGATTCCCATTCGAATCCCCCTGTGGGTAGATACTGGCTCATGGCCCAGCCGTACAGGTTGTTGGCATCGAGGTAGAGAATGTGATTGGTTGGCTTGCTCGGGTCGTAGCCCTTCACGTATTGATTATTTGCTTTTGCGTATCTTCGGTTGCCATGGAAATACCGCCTCAAACATGTCGGCTAACAGCAGTACATCTGTCCTCAAGTACAGGTCGTGATAGTCACCCAGATTCTTACAGCCCAGTTTATTCCATACGTTAATAGCGTGTGAGTAATCGTCTTGGGATATTGCCGAGTCTGTCAGATTGCTGTAAAATTCTCTGATGGGGGGTAGTCTGGTCTCGGCGAACTTGGCCCAACCATCCATGTACTCATAGGGGTACACACCCTTCCTCATCAGCAGGGGTCTAGTCTCGGCTTCGGTGTATCGATCGGTGTTTGGGAAGGTATCGTTGGCCTTGACCAGACTGTCGAGTGACGACAGGAGGAACTGAACCGAGTCGATGAACCTCAGGCCGCTTAAGCTGAAGGATATGTATCTCTCCATGTTGTTGGGGATGCGCATCAGGTTGCCATCGATTTTGCGATGGCCTGCATGATTAAGTGAAAGAGTCATTGCCCCTCTCAAGTTGTGAAAGACCACGGGATGTTTATTGTCTTAGGGTGATTCTAAGCTTGAGGTTACACGCAGCTGTGAGCCGCCGTCTATACTTTCTTACGGTTACGTGGCAGTGATCTCTCACTGAATCACCGTTCAGTGGTGAGTCGCACACGTGACAATTAGTGCTACAGGCGTGAGCTAGCCGGTCGGCTTTGGTCATACGCATGGGAGCGACTGTATACAGTGCATTCCTAATAATTTTTTCTTCCTCCTGCAAACACTTAAGAAACTTTTCAGCCGCGTCGGGACCCCTATACACTATGGGAGCTTTCGTTTCCCCATCACATCGGACGACAATGTATCCAAACCCACAAGCCTCATGCTCCTGTATTTTCTGTGTGAAGCTCTCGCCTGTGGATAGAGTATTGGGGATCCCCCCAATATCAACAGGTTTGACCAAGGCTTCAAAGTCGTCGTATATGACATAAGGCACAGACATTTGGTTCTTGTGGTTGCCGAATTTTAGGATATTGTCACCTTCCTTAGGCATGTCGACTCGTATGGCCGTCTGCCCCACACCTTGGCAATCCTCCCGGTGGGATTCTAATAAATCAGCTCGTGTGAAGCCATGTAGGCACCGTTCGCAGAAGTGGCTCTTTTCTCTGTGTGCCGATTGGTCATACAACAGCCTGCTAAAGTGTTTTATCCACGCGTAGTGGTACTTGTCACCTCGCTGGATCATGAATATATTGATAACGCGGTGTGGGGGGTTTCCCCCCTGTTCCCCCAACGGACTGACCCTGTGCACTATTGTTGTGTTACCTTCGTGCCCAAAGACGTTTATAGCTATATCATTCTGTTTTTCTATTTTAGTTATCTGGGATATGGGGGTGGGTTCATCCATACCATCCCAGTTGAGCCCATCGTCTTGGGGATAGCTAGAAAGCCTGTCTAAATGAGTGCCAACTGAAAACAAGGCTGACCTGATAGCTACCCTCAAGCAATTGTCTCCTCTATTCTTGACGTTGACCATGGCCTGTTTTTTCTTATAGTAGGGGGGCAAGTCTAGGTATGACCCGCCTCTGAACGGCACGTAGTTAGCTATGTCTAGATAGACATTATCGATTTTATCTACAGCCCACCCGGACCCCAAGTGTGTGTAGCGTTCTAGGTATTCTCGTATCTGCTGAAAACTGGTATCGATTGATGCGCCTATGGTCTTTGTATGCGTGACGACTTCTTGCCTACCTCGGAAGTAAGGCTGAACGTACTCAGTGACCCCAGCCCCAGCCTGTTTATCGAGTGACATTTTCACTATGATTTGAAACTTTATACTTCCCAGATTGTTTAGTTCCTGGTTGACTTTATCAGCTATCAGAGGCTTGATATCTGTAATGTCTATGTTCCTATCAACATGCATGCGCCAGCCTCTCAAATAGTTACCTACAGCGTGCTTAGTGGGTATGAACTGTAGGTCAATAGCTCTATTCTGCCGTAATAGTTCTACAAGCTGTGGTTTCCTCATACGGGAATAACCACCTAAACCCAAATTGCGTACCTCAGCTTTTAATTGTTTTACAGTGGGAGGGTTTGCTACGGGGGCATGTGATAACAATGCGACTAACCCGGCTCTCCCCAGGTTGGAATAACCCGTGAGCCCAAGCTGTTTTGCTTGGACTTTTAATTGTTTTACCGTAGGAGGGGCTTGTATGTTAAGTAATCTCAACAATGCTGGTTTGGTCATTCGAGAATAACCAATTACACCCCTCTGTCTCGCGATCTGCTTGAGCTCACGAATAGTAGTCATAGTTGTATACACACCTAAGAATATCTCTAATTAGGCCGCCGTAAAGGTAGAAAAATAGTGAGGCGCTCAGAGGGTTATATCTCTATACTTAGATGGGCCGTTTCGATCCAGCACTTACACTGATGGATATAGTATTCCGTGAAGTTGTGCAGGTATTCCTGTATACTTGTAAAACAATTTATCTGGTATTGAGTCGTGATATCCCGCCCACATGTGAAGGGGAGAGTATACTTAACACCCTCATTAATCCATACCACTTCCAATATGACCTGAAATCTGAAGTGTCCCCATAAGTTCAGTTCATCTTTGAGTATGTTTTTGACCAGAGATTCGATGGCGGGTATACTTTCCCTGGGCTCAATTTCCACAAACATAGTTATACCTAGGTGTGCACAGTCTCTAATTGGGGGTCTATCCTAAGAAGGTGCCTACGTTCTTTTATGTAGGCCTTTTTATTCTCATAGATGAGGTGATGTCTGACTACGTTCGCCCCGTGAGCTTTACATAGGCAGTAGTGCCCTTTAACCCCTATACCACACACAACACGTGTAGTTAGGACTTCCCATGTGGAAACAACAGTACCCCTCAGTCCTGCATCTCCTACCACAGGCTTCTTTCTTCCCCATAAGTATGTATTCGCATCTGTACGGAGCAGGTCTCATCTTTAGCATACTTATATGAGTATTTAGTCTAATTGTTTTGCAACCAACGCAGTCGCTGCTATACCCACCGCGATGAAGACCGGTTCACGGTCCATTTGCCCCTTGGATGGTGTGTAGTACTGAGCGAGTGTGGGCTTATTGAGTGGTTCCAGCTGTTTACCTGTTAGTAGGTAGTATTCTCTCGCTCGCGTCGACGATCGTGGAATGTTTTAACGGCATGGCTCTCACGCCTGAGTTGTTCGTTAATGTAATCGATCCTCTGAACACGCTTTTTAGCGTGCCGGATATGCAGCCTGTAATTTCTCAATAGCAAGGTCGCGTGTCGCTTCCTCTCTGCCTGTATCTCAGCGAAGTGTGACTCTTGTAATTTCGAGAGGAAATTACTCCCGAAAATGCCAGGGCATTTACTAGCCCCACCAACCATCATGGCGATCATGTAGCCATCCTATATTTACTTCATAATATTTTCAGGTAGTATCCCTTGTTTTACTAGGATGTCCTTTGTGGCCATCGCCATACCAAGGTTCATTATGAGCATACCCATATCCTGCAGGTTGAAATCTAGCTTGATAGTCGGTTGTTTAAGCACCATTTTGGTCAACCGAACGTACCCTACGGCTAGACTGGCGACCACGGTGGCGTGGTATGCGTCGTTGACGAACGTTTTCCCCTCAGACATTATGTATATGATATAAAATATTAAATTATAACATATGTGGGTTGACCTCTAATTGCTGGGGTTTCTCCGGGGGAGGGTTTCCCTCCCTGTGCCGTATATATAACCATGAGATAGCCACGGCAGCAGTTACGCCTACAACCAACAAGAGTCGAATCGGGTTCACCGTGATAATTTTATGTTGGTTACACCACCGTTTTTTACCGGCAGCTACTCTCTTAGGATTCTTCTGCCTGGTGACTGTAGGTGGGTTCACCTCCCTAGGGGTCTGGGTCTCCTCCTGTGCAGCATCCATCTATACTATTATTATTATTTTTCCTCTCAAATTGACAATGCTTTGCCGTGATAATCGCCGCCGTCACCGGGGCTAACAACATACCATATTTGTGGTACAGCTCGCAGCTGATAGAGCTCAAGGCGTGTTCAATAAAAGGGTCTTTCTCAAGGTCTTCCCACAGGTAAAGTCGGCGCTCCGGGGGGATGGGAAGGAAGTATGACGCAATACCAGTGTATATCTGGGTCATAGCCGATCCTATAATCTTCGTCATCTCGGCTCCGAGTCTAGCCTCGTATCTAGCGTACACCTTATCGATTTCTTCGGCTGACATTTTGTGAATTTTATCGGGAGTGTAGTCTCCAAAGTAATGTTTGGCTTTGCCACCAACAGCCAACGCCACCAGTTTCTCTCGCTTGTCGTCACTCACCTGTGGTGATTGTGGCACCAACAGTTGTTCGAGCAGTTCATCACACTCCATCTTATAATGTAACAAGCAAGTTTTAGTTTTAACTATATAATATACGGTATAGGCGAAACGCAGAGAAATGAAAGTTAAGTTGCACACGACGAACCCTTCAAAAACAACCATAACTATAACTATAACTGATAAGTGCTAAACGCTAAGCATTTACTAAGCATTTGCTAAGCTTTTGCTAAGCTAGAACACCCTATAGGCCACTGGTTGGTCGGTCTTGAGCACGAGCTTAGCATGTTTAGTTTCAGCGAGCTGTTTCTTCACACGTTCCCTATCATGTTTGCTCATCACATCGTTCTCTCTCAAACACTCCTCAAACGAATCCCTATCCTTGCAGTGAATTAAGGCCACCCATCGCGTCTGCTCCCTGAGGTCTTTCAACACCGAGTTGAACTTCTGCGTTAGCACCCAGACGCTGTGATTTGCGTGCCGGCCAGAGAAGGCCAGGTACGATAGCATGTCTCTCTTTTTTGTTATCTCGCGATTAACGCTGCAATCGTCCAGTATGAACAGTGTCGACTCCTTTAAATTTCCGTGAAGAGCTTTCAACCAGTCCTGCAGACGTGTCCCGAATCGACTTCTGTGTACGCCCGGTCCGTTATCACCCAAGGTCTTTCCGTGTACGTTCTATTCATGCTCAGAGTAGGGCACATGATAACGATGTTATCAAACACATCCCTGTAGTACCCCTCCAACATATCCAACACGAAAACGGTCTTCCCACAGCCAGTCTGCCCACACACTATGGCGCAGTGTGGGTCGCGGGGCAAATCAATAGATGGCTTGCACGAATCTCCCATTGTCTATATTAAGTTGCGCATCCATAATCACGTACAGATATAATTTCAACTTGCCCGCGGGTTGAGCCTTCTTGGTGATCTGGATTGTTATCCCCTCGCTGCCGTTGTCTATGCGGCGACCGCTACCGTGCAGTTTATCGTCATCCGTGGATCGCATGTCCAACCATAGCGCGTACTTGGTGGTCAGGTACTCACCGATATGCACGGAGGATAGGTCCAGGTGTTTGGTTATGTATGGGTGTTGTTTGATGGCCGGTAGCTTTTTTATCTCATCCCACTGCTGGTATGCCCCTCATACCATGACTGAACAGCTAGTTGGACACGCCCTCGATGGTCACTTCCACCTTTTCAATCTCGGGGTTGAAAAACTTCTCGCTGTCCCTCCGGAACGGCTCGTAATCCTCCACGGGGATGACCAGGATGCCTTTCATCGATCGCGCCGGCACGTTCAGGTTGATATTCCACACAGTGTCGCTCTTATCCCGAACGACTGATCTATGCCTCAGTATGCGATCGTACAGGATGGCCACCTTCCCCGAGTACTGGCTTCGAACCTGCCTGGCCAGCTCCGGGCTAGTGACCATGTCGAACTCCAGAGAGATGTTGTCTATGGTGTAACTGGCCTGATCACTGTTCGGCGTGACGCACTACTTTGCTGTAGTCGTTGAACGTTAGCTTCGCATCAAGCCTATCACCCAGCTGCCTGGTAAAACGCGCGGTGTGTCCGTGAGCAACTTCGAAGTCGAAGGCACGCAGAACCGGTTCCCGCACGGCAGTGATGGCCTTTTCACTGTCCGATATCTTGTCTAACTGGTCTGCCGTAAAGCCATTATCCCATGCGCAAACCGAAGTCGATTTGCTGATACCTTGATACACGCCATTGACGCGTTCTCCCTCGCTTTTCCAGAGGTCCCCGTAGCAGTGAAACACGTTGCTGTCGTCGATGCTCAGTACCTCGTTACCGCTGATCTTGATGGTGGTTTTCTTGATGATGGCTCGACCTACGTTCCGCACTAGCTCACGTTTGTCGTTGTCGGAGGTCAGCGTGAGGTTGAACGCCAGTCGAACCGTGCCTGGTACAATGAGGTCATTCTCGCCAAGGTTTGGGAATCTAACCAGCAGCGTTTGGTTCTGGTCTATCTTGCTGGGATTGTTGGTGATGGTCACCGACTGGCGCACGGCTCTGACGCCTAGAGGCTCTCTTGATCTTCTGAAAGGATCTAGTTTTCTACCATACATTGTTATATAAATGAAATATATAAGTTTTAATACTAAATAATGGCTGAATACATACCTATGGATGATATGTGGGATGATAGTGCCCAGGCATTCGGAGAGGATGAAACCTCATTCGAGAATGAAACTTCATTCTCGCAAGGCAACGAACTCGTGAAGCAGGCTGTCAACGGGTTTTATGATGGCTTAAAAGGGGATAAAAATTACGTCGAGCCGTGGGGGCGAGACTATTCCAAGTTTTTTGTTGATGGCAATGGCACGCTGCGACTGAGGGGTCGCCCGGAGATCGATCTCATGAATAAGCGCACGAGAGAACCGCTTGCCTTATCAACACTCGGCAGTCGCCATGGGGGTGACTTTATCCGCGATGAACTAGGCTTCATAGATTACGGGGGCGCACGGCCTAAGCTTCCCAAGGAGGCCGTTCAAGATCTGCAAGACGTCAGGGGCACCACATCGGATCAAGACATGACTGATAACATTGAAAAGCTGTTGGCCACCTACCATAACAAACCCTTACCCGGTTCGAATTTACCGCTCGGGAACTACGGGGGCTGGACAAGGCCATGCAAACCATTCGCGGACATCTCTTGAACAACACGGCCAAACTGGACGCGATAGACGACCACATCGCCCATGAAAAGGCCAAACTCGGTGAAACGAAGGACGAGTCTCTGAAAGCCACCATCGAGGAATGAATACGTAATTTGGAAGAGGAAAGGAAGGCCCGGCTGGAAACGGCATCCTCCTTCCGAGACCAGCTTCGATCCCAGGTCAGCCGTGCGCGGGAAACCGTTGATCGAGTCCTCTACCAGGACACCACGCTCGCTGACAGGATTCGGATACTGTTCCGGGAGCAAGGGATCACCATCGCCAGCATTCTGACTGCATTGGGCTTCATCATATCAACCCTGGTCGTGTCATTGACAGGTGGTACCCCCACGCCTGCCGGCGGAAGTGGCACACAAACACCCACTGGGGGTAACTGGATAAAAAAACTCGGGGAGTCCCTGGCTAAACTGGCTGGTAAAGCTGCCGAAGCCCTACCCAGCATCCTGGGTAGCATCGTCTCGTGGCTGCTGAACGCTCTGGCTAAAACTGCCACTTGGCTCAGTCAAAACCTGTGGGCAGCCATTGTCGCCGTGGCGGGTCTGGCGTACGTAGCGGCTAAGGAATTTTGAACCAAATAAGTCCCAAAGCTACCCCACCAACCACCAGGGCTGTTTACGGTCGATGTGCTGCTGATTGGACGCCTGAACGTGTGCAGGCTGTGCAGGTGTGTGTGACCCCACAGGGGGTGTTGGTTGAGCCCTAGGCTCCGGGGGTGGTGCCACTATACCCGTTTCACCAGTCGTGGGTTGGTGGACGTGGGGGGTGTTAACATCGGGGTTGACGCCCAACTTTTGGTCCGCCGTGGCTATGACTATTTCGTTGTTGTATCCCACCACTTTTTTTACTCTCAGTTGCATATCACTCGGGGCCATGTACAGTCCCACGTCGAAGACGTAGTTGACTTTCGACCTTGCGTATTCCAACACGTCTTGGTAGCGTTTGATAGCATTCGGGAGATCAACTGGAGAATTGATAGCATCCTCAACGTTAACAATGAACTGTTTCTGAGCGTCGTAAGCAGTCCCCTTACCAAGGATGTTGGAACGCGTTTGCATCTGCGCACCCAACAGCGCCCACACGTATGTTCGAATCGAGTCGTTCAACCTGATTACCCCGGCACGAGTAAACCCTTTCGACGTGTCCAACATAAACTTTTTCCAGTCATCCGCTGCCCCCTGCTCGAACCTCCAGACTCGGTAATCCTTGCTGTTGTCGAAAGCCATGTAACGGTCATCCCACTCGTTGGTTGTGAGGTGATGATACGACTTGTATCCCCATCCTTTCATCTTCTCGCTGGCATCCACGAGGTGCATGTTGTGAACGATGGGGATACCCAACCCGTGGTTCGGTCCCGGCAAACACCAATCCGTCTTCGGGTTTAGTTCGAATTCGTTGCAAATACGTTCGGAGGCCCGTCTATCGTACTGGTTGTTTACTGCGTTCCATGCGTTGTCCTGTGGGAGCGGGGCGCTGATCTCTTTAAGGATACGCCTGACCTGGTAGTACACGTGAAACATGAACACAGACTGACCCAGCGGTCCACGCTGAGTGTCGGTCAATGTCACACCACACCCCGTTGTAGCGCACCACACGGCGAAGTTGAGTTGATTCTGCCAGAACTGCATCGGGTTGTTGAACCGAGCATGAACTACCTTAGCGTTAGTCACCGAAAACTTATACAGGCTGAACACCTCTAAAAGCTGGGCGTCGAAATACATCCCATCAGCGACTACGATCTTCATGGGGTAGAAATCTATGTCCAGTTTAGGGTAAAACATTCCCGGGGAGTACATTTTAAAACTATTATATAATTAGTTTATATACTCTAACAAGTACATAACGCTGCCAGGAATAACGAGCGGCGAGGCCGTTCAGCTGACGCACGCGATCGATAACATGTCGGGTCAACTCGAAGTCGCACTGTGCGATATCACCTACCTACCACAATGGACTAACATCAACGCCAACAACAATAAGCTGTTCGTCAGTGGGGCTCGCAGCCAGATAACTGACGGTCACTACAGCGTGTGCGCGCTAAGCGAGGTCTTCAAGCCCCTGGGAGCCGAACTCAAGATGAACGACTCAAACGGCACAGTGGTGTTAATCAACAACGGAAGAAACTCCTTGAGGCTCGGTCGACCATTGGCGAGGACACTCGGTCTATCGCCTGACGAGATAAAACCAACAACTACCGTCACAGGCATGAAGTTACCCGACCTAGTACCGTACCGAGAGCTGTACATTCATCTCAGCCAAGTGAGCACAACGTACAACATTCAAGGGGGTCACCCTTCCACGATACTGAGAGCAGTGCCGGTTAAAACGGAGAAATACAACGACGGTAGAACCGAGTCGTTTTCATCGCGGCAGTATAAGAGGTTAACTCAGGGCAACATACCTGAGCTGATAATATCGTTGTTAGATATAAATCATAATCCCGTGAATACAGGATACCTCAGCATAACGCTTCACAAAAAATGACCAGCGCACAAGGGCCCAGGGTGAAAAAATGCGTCAATGTAGGGATATCCGACCTCGGGGACACACGCGCGGTTCGGCGGCTCGGAGTAGATGGTAAATTATGCGCCTTGCAACTGAAAACAACATTTACAAGCGCCGTTGAAGTCCCCTCCAGTGGAGCCCTAGGTGATATAGTAGATACCTCAAGAGCGACCGTCAACACTCGGTACACCCTAGTCAACACCGGGGATGATAAATGGATAATATACCCATCGTTCGGGGGCAAACTGTTCGACTTAGACGATGTTGAGAGCACTACCGTCGCCCGAAACAAACCATATACGCTCGTCTTCACCGAAGATGACAAGTGGGTGTTGTTACCCGATAAAGACGACTGGTTTCTCAATATTAGGCTCGGCTCCCCCTACGTGTTCACGGATAACAAAGACAACTACCTAAACAAAGTCGTGAACAACGGAACCCTGCTCGTGGCTTACGTCCCGACTCAGAGACATAGTGTAATCATCAGTCCAGTCGCCAGTATGGCAGCCCACATGCTATCGGGTAAACCGGGAATACAAAACGTGACATTGCAGTTGGTGTCTGAATTCGAAGGCGTGGTCAACATCCTGGAGAGTCTACCGGCGAACTCAACACTGGTCATCCAAGTCTACCTAGGGGAACCATCGCGGGATGATGTCGAAATCGTGAAGGGGATCAAACTCGGGTGGGCGAAACGACACCAGTATCACGTTTGCACCGTTTACGTGCGGGTGGGCGTCGACTCCAAAACCAGTCTGGGGGGAGTCACCGTGATCGTGGAAAACACGATATCACTAACCAAGATCTTCCTACCTGACAACATACACTTTATGGGGGTGAAATTAACCCCTGAACTATTATCAGAAAACCAGTTGGAAACTATATCGTAATAGTATTATAGCAATGTCTTGGCGTCACCCCAACATCACGATTAACGACATAGGAGACGTAGAAGGGTTCGATCATCCCGGCCGGGCCCAAGCCGCGTACGTCCTGTACTTTGACGGCCTTGTGTATAGGCCGATGCCTATGGTAGACTTAAAGGAACCCGAATGGTTGGTCAACTTGACCCTCGCCGCACCTTACATCTCTTGAAACGAACGTGGATATGTCACCGGAATTAGGAACAACAGCTTCATGCTCACATCTTTCATTCCAAGTTATGATAAAATGACAGTTTCTCGAGTACATGGGAAAGGCAACAAGTTAGTTTCATCCGTGGAGTCAGAGCTAAGGGCCGACTCCCCCGATACCATGACTATGGAACCAGGCTCCACACTTATCATTGACATCTCACTTAATTTCGATATTCGTAAATCATCAAGCATGCAACTTTTACCCGGGGTGACACTACATCGACACAGTCGTTCATACACATCACTGTGTTGCTGCATCGTCATACGATTAAACCACCAACAGAAATTAATGACCCCCTTAATAGGAGGGTCAGATGTTAGCATAGACCAGATAGCACCTATTGACTTTTCCCGTATCTTCCTAAACAGTTATCTAAACTTTGTAGGTCTCAAGTACATTGATCAGCTATTAACTGAAGCTCAATTAAAAAATATTTCACCAAATATAGAAAAACAGGATGGGTTTGTACCCTGTCATGGAGGAAGTCGCTAAGACACTGGAAACCGTAGACGGGTTCCGCTTGAGACAGTTATGTGATGTAAAACGCCAACTAGAACAAGACCGCGACACGCGGAAAGCACTATATAAGAAGTACCATAGAGCGTTAAATGCCGTGGACGGGGCTGATACTGCCCTTATGACAACCAGCATGGGGCTAGGAGCGGCAGGTATTGGGTTGTTAGCTACCATCGTGGCTACACCCGTAGTGCTAGGCATTGAAATAACAGCTGGGGTGGCAGGGGTGTTAGGGTTGGTCCTTAAGTTTGCATCACGCAGACTGCATCGTAAGGCATTGAAACACGACGAGATCAGGGTTCTGGCCAAAGCAAAGCTGAACACGGTAAGTGAGCGTATTTCCTCGGCACTCACTGACAACAAGATCTCGGAGGAGGAGTTTCGTTCAATCCTCTCTGAACTCGAAAAATATAACAAAATGAAACAAGAGATTCGGTCCAAGTCTCGTAAGTCTGCCATCAGCGAGGATGAGAAAAAAAAGTACATAGAACAAGGGGTGAAAAAAGCCCAGCAAGCCTTTATTACAAACACCAAAGAGATCATAGGCGATTCACATTAAACTGTTTCATCGAGGTCAACGCGACATAGCGGCACAATAGTGTCATAGCGGCACGTTAGACGCAGCCCAGCTTTGGGCGATGCAATCCCAGGATAGACCCATTAAACCGACACACTTCAGCCATGTCCCCGGTAGCTCTGTCGGTTAAGTGGTGCGGCTGTGAGGTATACATGTGGGGTTCGTATCCCGCTAGTGTCTCAACTTTTTATAGGCCTGGAAGTTAACTGGGGGACTCAAAAGCAGTAGGGGTAATGGTAGTGGGATCAAGGGCCTGACAAAAGCTTTATTTGTGAAATAAGGCTTTGCAGAGGCTTTTGTTGGACTTGGTCTCATACCTCCATTCCCCCTACTACTTGATGTAATTATGAAAGAATAAATCAACATGGTATTTGATGTTAATGTTTACTGGACTATTATAGAGAAGTGATAAATGGCAAAGAAAGATAACTCTACTTTATTATCATTGCAAAATTTAATAGCTACATTTTGAGCAGATATGAAATTAAATCCAAGTTTATTTGCAGTTTGAAACCGTAAGCAGAGATTATCTAGTAGCCCACGGACAAGTAAGATACCAGTATTTGATTGCCCGAAATGAAAACTGACTTGTCCCGGGCGTCGGGTGATGGGATTTTTGAACCCCTGTGTTCTCTTTAAGAATGCTGTGCAGTGCTTCCAATAAGGATCCGCTGTTCGTAGATCGGGAGTGTGTTTCTGGCATGGTTGGGTCGTGTTCTTGCAAGAGCCGGATTTAGTTCCGCGGATTACTCGGGGCATTCATTCCGGATTGGGGTGGCCACTATGGCAGCCACAGTTAACATTGAAGACCATCTAATCAAGACTATGGAAAGGCGGAATTCAGTCTGTTTTACTAGGTATATCAGGACTTCAGAAGCTACCTCAAGGAATGCCCACAAGTCTATGTGTCGCTCATAGCAGTGCGTGTAGCAAGGACAGTAGCAGCTCCTCCATTGTCCTAGGACGGACATGTTATTACACCTTAACTAAGACATTGCCATGTGGTCTTTTAGGATGTGCTTGTACTTGTGTCAGTATCGGCATCATGTCTAACAAGGCTCAAACACTCTACTATGGAAATTATATTACTCGTTATAGGATGTGTATATACCTGTGTTTATAGCACACCATGTCTACCAAAGTTCACGTACTTAATATATGTTATTTTACTCTATAGTTATTTAGTAATTGATAGAAGTGTATATACCTGTGTCAAAGATCTACAACTTTTCTGACACATCTCACGTATTCTACTATGCTAATATTTTTTTTATCTTACCACTTAAACTTCCTATATTTCTTTGGGGGCTCTCGGTTGTACCAACCTCGTTTGGGCGTCACAAGCTACTCCATACTCAGAGCATGGAAGGCTTGTGGCGCCCAAAGAGCATTACTTAAGCAGGGATCGTCCGGGTTATCGGACCCCAGGACCGGTATATCCCTCTCACGTACACAAGTCCGGGTCCCTAAGACCCCAGGACATTTCAATCTTCCGGCCCAGGTCAACACGACCCCAGGGCCTCTCTCTACCCGGGTCACCACAACCACAGGGTACACAGTAGGCAACCGAGGCAGCCCCCATATTGTGCCAAACATTTGTATGTCAATAAAAGTTTGTTGTCATGTATTACCTTGTCATGTTGTGTTTTGCACAAATTCAATATTTTTCAAGAAAAAATTGTTAGATAGGACCCAAGGTGGTGCCTTTTACTATTTTCAGATTTTTGTTATTTTTCTCGTTTTCCATGGAAAAGTTTTGGACTTAGTCTTAAAGCAAGGGATGGGCTTCATTTCCGGAGCACAACTCGAAAACCGTTCAGTATCTTTCAACAGAACTTGGCAGATATATGAGACAGATCTTGACAGATATGTGAGGCAGGTCCCAAAGTGGTGCCTTTTGCTATTTGCAGATTTTTGGCATTTTTATTTTTCCCGGTTTCTATGAAAACGTTTCGGTCTTAGTCTCAAAAGGGAGGTGTGGGCTTCATTTCCGAAGCACAACTTGAAAACCGTTGAATATCTTTCAACAGAACTTGGCAGATATATGAGACAGATCTTGTGGTGATGCCTTTTGCTATTTACAGATTTTTGTCATTTATATTTTTCATGATTCCCATGGAAACGATTTGGACTTACTAGTAGTCTAAAAAAATCAAGCTGGACTTTAAGGAACTTTCCGATGCTTTGTTCTTTCAAATATGTGGGGGCTGGGGGGATATGTCATCTTCTGATGACTCTTGTTAACACCTGAAGTTCACACAGCTGATATTGAATATTTAAGAACAGTTAATTATTCTCTAGCCTCTGAATGTTATGGAAAGCATGTTAGTTTCAACCTAAACTTTGTGTAAATCATGCCATGGCTTACAGAAAATCAGCGTCTCCACACCATGGGTATGCTGGAGACTGTAATGGCCCAAAATGAAGTGGCCAGACATTTTGATGTCCATCAAAACATGATCTCATTTTTATGGAGATGTTTTCAACATAATGGGAAAACGAGAGATTTGCCTTGGACCATCTGTCCATGCATTACATCACTGCAGCAAGACAGCCACATTTGACCCATTTAAGAAATTGATTCCAGATTGCTAGTTTCACTGCTCAGACCATTCCTGTCTTACATTCCTGTCATGAAGGAGCATAACATCCGCCCCCCACGGCCTGAAATACATCCAGTTTTGCTTCAAAATCACTGACAGGCACATCTTGCCTGGTGCAGACAGCATCTATGGTACAGGAGACAAGATTGGGATAGTGTTTTGTTCACTGATGATTACAAATGGCGAGATTTCAAATGGTAGGGCAAGGGTGTACTGACAGCGAGGTGAATGGTATGCTGATGTGTTAATGTCGCCAGTTTGGTGGAGGAGGAGTTATGGTATGGGGTGAATCACACCTCATGATCCTGAATTTGTGAACTGACTTTTGACACCACATTTCTTCAAGGGAATGTTACAACGCCTTGTGTCAAATCATACAGATTTCAATATTATCCTATCAACAGTTCAACAGTGATTAAGGAAACACCACAAATATCATGTTAGTATCTTTAGGCAATACAAAACGACATAACATCAAATAATGCACAGTTACTTTATTCCATTAGTTTTTGTTTGCCATTTTCACATTATGGCTTTTTCTGTAGATATTTTAAAAGTCTCGTGGATCTTGTGATTCATTCTCTCATGTGAACACTTGTATTAGATGATAATCTCACACTGTGTTAAATTTTCCAAAATCAGACATGAATTTATGATATGGAAAAGGAAATTAGAGGCAGTGAACTTTAGTGTTAAGGTTGTTAACAAGAGGCTTGAGGCACAATTTGGGGTCATTCAGGAAAAAATGGCAAATGTTCTTGCATGTAATGCAAATACCTGTTTAGTTGTTGATATGAAAATGTACTAAAGAAGGTGAGTTGTGAGAATTTTGTCTCAAGATTACGTTAATGTGGTTTCAATTTCTTTCAGTGAAAAATGCCTTACATCACAGCAAGACTACCACAATAATCACCCATGAACTTGGTAGGTGTCCTTTGACAGTTTGGGTCTACAACGGACAGAAATTCTCGGAAACCTTTAAGAAGATTTTGAAGAAGAAGGATAGTCTTCATGTTTTCATACCTTCCACTGGTAAATATGTTTCCATTTGAAAAATATACATTATATGTATGTCCTTAATAAAAACAACTGTACAATTTACTTACGTTGCCTGAGTTACTTGCAGAAGTCCAGAGCCTTCATTCAGAGGTTCCAGTTTGGTTTATTCCAATCATGTTCATAGCAATGAATCATTGCTATACTTCTTTGTCGATATGATGTATGACAAACCATCTCATTGTTGTGGGTTGATCATCTTCCAAACGTGTGAGGCGCTTGGGTTATTCTTCATCCTTTTCGGATTGCAAACCTGTCAGACTTCAGCAGATTTGTTGTTCCCAACTACCAGTACCATCCCAGGATTTTTTCTGGAGAATGATTGAACCAAACATGTTCTTGAATGTTACAAAATTGTTCATCATCAAATGAATGTTGATAAGAGAAAAAATATATCCTAACCATTATATATATGTCTTACATATTCAAGAAACTTATTCTCAATAAAGAAAATATTATTTAAATTTAACATGTTTTCTTAATATTAGAAATGTCTGAAAATGTATTTTCCTTGACCTACATTATTATGTTGCAGTGTTATGTTCAACGACATTGTAATTATATTACAGTTTTTCATTTAGAATTCATTGGTGAGCACATTGCTAAATTTAGAAATGAAATCTTAACTATAATCTGGAATCATCTAGATCTTCATAATTTTCATTTATTTCTAGCAGGTGGATATAAAAAATGTTGTGCATATATAACACAGATTATGATACCCTTAAAACCTTTTTGGACAGGGTTTTGAGGTATCCTTTGTGATATTCTTCTAAATTTTGATTCATAGATAAACTAAACTTGTTGTATTGAAGAAACATTTATTTCAATCTTTCAGTTTATATGACTAGTGTCAGCTCATTACTATGAAGCAACACATCACTTACATCCTAAGATTATTAGATGCACTTTGTTGTGCACTGATCACCGTCACAGACCTTTGAATTCTTCTGTGTATGCTGCATATTTCTTTAAAAGTTAATCAACACATTTTTGGCTCATCTGACCAAATGTCATGTGTCTTCAATCATATGTCCTACGTTCAATGTAGATGTCTTCATCTCAGAACTTACTGAACAAATGAAACTGATGGTTAAGTCTTTCAGTGATTACACATGAAAAAAATAACATCATTTGTTTAGTCCTTAACTGACACATGAATTGGCACAGTTGAATACAACAAGAAATAAAGCCATGAAAATTGGTGTATTGTTATAGTATTTGCTATATCAGAAGGTACAGAGTGAGTGAGTGAATTAGTTGGGTTTTACGCTGCTTTTAGCAATATTATAGCAATATCACGCAGGGGACACCAGAAATGGACATCACACACTGTACCCATGTTGGGAATCGAACCTGGGCCTTTGGCGTGATGAGTGAACGTTTTAACCATTAGGCTACCCCATCACCTCTGAAAATACAGAGGTACAGTCAAATCCCGATGAGTCGAATGCCGGTGTCTCGAATATTATGCATAACTCGAAGTACCTGTCGGTCCCGACCATTCCCTGTTATAGTTGTAATCATTTGAATACCGGTTACACGAATTCGTCTCATAAATACTCACGATGACTCGAGAAGGAAATTTGGTCCAATGAGATTCAAACAACAGCAATCTTGTATACATAAGCCGAAGTCAGTCAATGAGAAGTTGATCGGTGTAGCAAACTGATCCAATTAACAAACCTGCACGGCTCTCACCTTTAGGCAGACTAGTGATTTTACGGAAATCACTGTCTGTGCTAATCAGACTGGAACTGATAAGGTGCCCCTATTAGTGATAGGGAAATCATTAGGTAAACAAATGCTTAGGTGGAGGAATTAGGACTGGATCACCTTTTTTCTACCCTCATAGACATACCTATGTCTCGAATACATCGATAAGTCGAATGTATTACTTGGTCCCCAGCGATTCGACTCATCGGGATTTGACTGTATTGTCAGTTTTGTGTTTTGATCGCAACGATGAAATGATGCAAATTAGTCTCTGTGTTATTTCCCTATGACAAATATTGGGCTCTGTCCCAGCAAACAAAAGGTGATACTGACTAACCCAGATGATGTTTATGATGAATAATAGATGTAAATGATTGATTTGGTAACATATCTTGAAAAGTTATTTCACTAACAACACTAGCATTAGCTATAATTCTTGTTTTTCATTCAACAGTTCTGAAAGACAAATGTAGTTGAATGTCATTATCAGATATACTGTTGATATACAGTTTAATGATTAAATAAAAATTCAAAATCAGTTATTTTTATGATGAAATAAATCCTTCTTTAACCCCATCATCATTCCATTTAGATATGTAAAAAATTCATTTATTTATATGTAATTGATTTTACATGTTGCGGACTATGCTCAAATGTCATGGTTTTGTAATGTCATACCAGTACTGTGTTTCTCTGGGTGATGACATCTGATCTTGTCTAATTCCTCCTTTTTCATATCACATTGACCTACTGAGTGCGGTGTCATTGCTTGTTTTGGGGGAAGGGGAGGGGCTGGTGGTGTATAAAGTTTCCCTTTCCAAGGCAATACCCTGTTTTACAGAATCCTACATAAAAGCTTACACATGCATCATTCAGGTTGGAAACTACTAGGGCTGCAACGAATACACTATGTGGCGAATATGATATGTATCATGAATATTGGGTAACGAATACGAATAATTATTCACGAACACAATAATTGTAGTTTAGTGATTGATGTACAATATGAACGCCCATGTTGACAGTTTTGATTTGTCACAGCAATAACCAGTGATCTCATGACACTCAAATTTGGTATGTAATAGTTATAGTCGACAGTACCATGTGAAGTCTTGGCAAACTAACATGACTTCCACTACTGCAATGCTAGTACATGTTCCATTCTTGCATATCTCACTTTGGAAAGGACATAAGGGGTCAAGTAAAACATGCTCCCTTAAAAATATTCGTAAATATTCGTTAATATTCGGTTCTGGTGACCACAAATAATGAATTGAATTCATGAAGGGCTATGGTTCGATTCACCGAATATACGAGTGAATCATTACAGCCTTAGAAACTACTTCCTTTCTATTTAGGGATATTTATTTTTGGGGGTTATTTTTTTCAGATTTGGTGAAAAACACTGGGCTTAAACTCAGTTGGAAATATGGTTTGTTTTTGAAACAGAAATCGAAATCTGTCCATTGATTGCTCAATAAACTTTGAAATGATTTCAGTCAGTTGGTGATCTGGTGCCTTTGCTAATTTTATTTATTAATTATTTTTTTGGACTTCAGAATCAGTTTGGTGCATGGTTTGTTTCTGAGGGCAAACTCAAAATCTGTTGTTGAATGTTCTGTAGACTTTACAGATATGTTAATGAGATGGTGAACTGGTACCTATTGCTATTCAATGTTTATGTTTGTTGTTGCCATAACAACAATCTGGACATCAACTCAGTCCAATGTAGAAGATCAAAGTATGGTCAGTGTTTCCCAGTAAGTTCCATCTGTATCAACTACATTAGAATATGGTTATCCCAAACAAAAGACTTACTATTTTGTAAGTTCGGACTGCTCTACTATACATTGTCAAATAAAATTAATTTATGTGATAAAGTCTGTAACCCATTATTGTGTATTAGCAAAATGGTGTATTATCCTGCTTATGCACTGCTAACTTATATGTTTTATTTCAATTCCAACCAAATATAAGTGTCTCACACATATATTCAAGCAAAGTTGTTTTGCTGCTGAAAGGTATCTCTTTTCTTGGTCCTACTCCATCTCCATTTTTAAGAACTTTCTTTTGGTGACATCAGTGGTTTTTGAATAAGAACATGCAACGCTTTTGTGTTTTGCATGAAGAACTTGAGTGTAAAAACTGCTGCCAATTTCCTTAATTGTCCCCCGCCGCAACGCGGAATGGGGAGACTATGTATTCAGCAGCGTCTGTATGTACGTACGTACGTCCCGATTCTTGTTTACACGATATATCATGAACTGTTGTACCCAATGTCTTCAAATATGGTGACAGCCTACATTGGGGGATTACGCAGACACCAGTTTATTTGGGTGACCTTGACCTTATCTTCAAGGTCACCATGGCACTTTGACCACTTTTCAAACTTATTTAAACAGGATATCTCATAAAATATTGTACCCAATGTTTTCAGTTATGTTGACAGCCTACATTGGGTGATTATGCAGACACCAGTCATTTCTGGCATCTTGTATGTGACCAAAAAATAAAAAGTAGTAAATATAGATATTCCATTCTTTAGCAGCGGGGGACATTGCCACATCAGTGGCAAACACTTGTTTAGTAATGTTTGATTTTTAAGAATTTAAAGGGCTAATGAACCACACATCATGCCACAACTCACAAATACACAAATGAGGCGATTTTGATTGGTCCATTGGATAATGTCTCGACATCAGGTGGCATAGCAATTCCATATTGCCACTGAAACACCATTTCAGCACTGTTGAGATGTCAGCAGAACGATAATGAAGTTTCTGATTGCCCACTTGACACAATGCCAAGACAGGACAGATGGATATGGGAGACCAATCTCTGATACAGGTCCCAGACTGGAGCTACTGCTGCTCAGACCTTTCCAGCACTTCGGCATATTCCCAGGATTGACATTCAAACATTATAAAACCATACTCATTAAGGGTTGCAATGGCTCTTCTGAAACAGCACAATGTTCAAGTACTGGCTTGGCCTGCAAATTCACAGAAACTATTCTCTAATGGAACTTTGTGTATGCCATGTATCCAAATCCCCAAGATAGCATAAATGATTTGACAGCAGAGTTACAAAAAATATATCATGCCATTCCACAAGCCTTCCATGCACATTTGATAACATTGATGCATTGGTGATGCAAAGCTGATCTCACTGCTCACAATACCCTTTATTGAAATTTTGACATTGATTTTTACATATGATTGAATGACATTGAAAATCAAGGTCACTCTGCATTAACTAGGCCTTAACAAAGCTTGTGCACATGATAACTTTAGTATTTATGATGAATATATTGTTTAATCTGACAAGTGATTGTTGTTGACATTTAGATCTAGTGACTAGATATCCAGATGAGCTACATTACACTACAACTATTTGTGATGCGGCATGTTTACATGCACACTGATTTCAGCATTGACAAGACTTGCATATGATTCACTGAGATCAGGCTAAAACAAAAGCTGATAAACCTTTTCAAGGTTCCAAGAAAATCAGTTTAAGTACAGATGTGTAAGAAAAGCAAGATTTATGGATATCAGCTTCTATACGTGAATAATACGCTCCGAAACGTTGTCTTGTTCACAATAGAGAAGCTGATATCCATAAATCTTGCTTTTCTCATGTATTCCACTTCTAAATGCCCTTGAAAGATTTAATGTGCAGATGTTTAGTGAAATTTTCTGAAGATGTTGTTTGCACCTGGCACTACTTTTATGCTTACAGGCCAGAAAGGTTTTGCATCACAATTGGTCACCTGTCTCAAAGACACAAAGAAGCTTGATGGCAGCCTGTACACAATGACTATTGTAGTGCCGTCAGAATCACTTTTTAAGGAGTTTTCTCAGCAGTCTAAGTCTGAATCGACCTGGCTCAGTTGTAAGTGTTTACATATCTGCCTGTTCATGTTTACAAAGAAGAGCATGTGTTTATTAAGAGAAGTCTGACTGAAATGAAGAATGAATTTTGAGTTTTGTTTAGGTGAATTTATCTTTTGCAGTTGTCTAATGACCTAGTTTCAACAATTCTTGTAAAATAAAATATTCTGCTTACTCCTTAGCTCACTTCATCACCAAACATTTCTAAGCATTGAATAATAATCTTTATTTATCTTCTGAACATAAACACCCCAAACAATTATGTTAAGTTGTAATATGTCAAGGCACATCACACTGAGTGCTTTTATGAAAGTAAATGGTTTGATAGATATTCTGTGTGTAATCCATCAGTAACATGTAATTTTAATAAACGCAAAATATTCAGAGTTTCATACATTTTTTTTAGTTTTGAATATAATAGGACTAAGAACTATACTGTATTTATATCTGCCATGTGAACTGTATCTCCATTGAATTTGTCTCTGTTCTTTTATTTTACAATCATGTGCACCTTTCAGGGATTCCAGGCTTTGGGACATCAGGCTGGAGTCCAGAAATGGTTGATAGGTCATCAATACCCACAGTTGGTGCCATCAACATAACTGCTTCAGACATGGATGCTGTTACTGGGGCATATAAAACAGTCATGAAAAAGATTTCTGAAGTATGTGTTACAATTCTGAAATTTCACAAGAACTTCTCCGAATAGCCTACCTATAACAAAGCATTTTTTTCCCCCTGAACTTATGTAGCTATGGTTTGGTGCATTATTCATAACAATGACACATTTGTCAGACAATGCTGGGATGAGCTGTTCTGTAACAAATTCATGGTCATCAGCTTATTTGAATATAAGTAACATATCACAACTTGGCAGATATCCTAGATGTGATCCAGCTTGTAGTATGATAAGACTATCATTCCTTTACTCCACAGGTATCTTATGACTTTGATTTGGATGGTTTCAGCCTTTGATAAGATGATTTCTTATATGCATTAACCAACATCCAACTAGACTATTTCAACCCCCGTTCCCTTTTTCTGGATAGCCCTGAGATACCTGCCTCTTGTAGAAATGATATCACATGCGCACAAAGTGACTGGTTGCTTAGGTGTTTGTGTTTGGAACCAAATTTCAGTTAGAATTTACAGATAAACCCATTAATATAATGTTCATGTTTAAGTGTTTACTCTAATTTCTGGATGAAAGAGGTTCATTTGATTCATGTAATCGTCAAATAACACCTTGTCAAAGTCTCTCTTTCATCTGTCAATAGTTTATCCTTATCATGGTAGACAATTTGATCAGTGTTCTCCTTAAAATATCATTTGCCTGTTTAGATTCTTGTTTGAAAACATTGTATTCATTTGGATGAATCATGTCTCAAGCATCCGTTGACAGCTTATTTCAGAACAGTTTCACACACTCTCACATGCACTGACACTGATCAAAGTACTGAGACAATGTGCCTCTGTCCACACAGCTGTGAATGGGTACCTCGTAAGGATGGGAAAGCCACATTAACTCGGTGCACCTAGTGGCTGCAAGAGTTGTATAGTCCCCAGGAAGTTGAGACTGATAACACGATGTGCTGCTGTGATTGACATACAATGATCGAGGAAAACAACAAAGCGCCTGTGAGCAGCCTAGCTGGAACTCGGCGCTATATAAATAGATTATAATAATAATAATAATTTGTGGACCAGTTTCCTTAATGACTCACTGAGTAAATCAATTAACAGTAAAATCCTAAACTCATATCACCAGTTTATTACTAAAAAAGTAAGCACTTCCTGTGATATCACCACAACATATATACCAAATATACTTTTAATTTGAGTTTTGTACTTTATGTTTGATTTGCAGCTGCGGTAAATACTAGGCATAAGCAACTTATGAAATCATACTTAGGACATTGTGTATAAGTGTAAATTTCCTCAGTATTATTCTTTTACTTTGTAGTTGTAGCGTTTTTCATTTCATTATGCAGCTTTTGTAAATTATGTATACTAGAGTGAAATTAACATAAGCCTTAACAGGCTTGTTTGCCAGTTCAGGTTTCTATTTCTAGGAAATTAAAATATTTGTCTCAACAGTGGTTGATGAGTTTGTGTAGTTGAAGGATGAGTGTCCTCTTGAGACCTTGCATGATGGGACAGAATGCGCAGTGAACCACCCATATGGTATCTGCGTACCCTGCCCAGTGGCCGTGCTTCTGCTTTGACTCTGAATCCCATTTCAGCTTTTCTATCTCCAGCAAAAGTACTGTGATAAACTAGGTTCAAGCTTAGATTTCAAAGTTGACTTTTGAGGTGGAAACAATCTTTCCAAAACATTGACCTGTAGTTCAATATACTCAATGTTAAGAAAGTAAGAGAGTTTATGAATAACAACTTCTTTATTATATATGATGCGACGTTTCGGAATGGATTCTTATACCGTTGTCAAGCAAGAGTGAAGTACTACAGCACAGAACAGTCTTATATACATGAACAGGGATTAAGTAATAACAACATGTAGGAATGAATCAAGGGGATTAACAACAACAACAACAAGGCACGGTGGCAATAATGTAGTGACAATAGGAAGCCAATGGTGGTAGAGGTAGAGACAAAATATACATGCTGATGAGATTAATTAACAATGATAGCTGAAGTGCTCTAATCTGTTGTTTTTATCAGTTCATTGTATGCAGAAGGGATAAGATATCCCTGGTCTCTGTTGATTGAGGGCTTGTGTCTCCGGATTTGAACTGCTTCTGCAAGTTTCCTTTTGGTGAAGTACTGGTGGTTTTGGATAATATCTCCACATTGTCCCAAATTATGTTTTGATTGGGGCAGTTGATGATGTGGTCTGATATTGCCGATTTTCTGTCAGATTTAGTGGTAGATGATAAGTGTTCTTTGATTCTGATATTTATGGGCCGGGAGGTTTCGCCTACATAGGCCTCGCTACAGTCACAGTTGATTTTATAGACAACACCTTTGGGTTGATGTTGTCGTTTAGAGGTGTTCCTGCCATTAGCTTTCAGCAGGGTTTTCAGTGGTGTAGAGCTGGTAAAGTAGGTTTCGATGTCTGCTTGTCGCTTCAGGAGACGGCTGATATGGTGAGAGGTCTTCCCTATGAAGGGGAGGGAGATACAGGTGATATAGGGAGATATAGGTGTCTAAATGCCAATCAAACAGATCATACTGAATGTTGTATCAACTTGGGAGGCGATAGGAGCTGTGACTCAGATGAATACTCAGAAATTGCTAGAACAGAACCAGGCGGCTGATACTGTTGATACTGGCAGTCATAGTGGAGGGAAAAGGACAAATAGAGACATATATCTTAAAGTATCACACAGATTAAAAACTATTTTCAAAGTGAAGTGATGTTAAGAGGTAAAAGAAGGGATATAAAACATAACTTTTCTAGCACTGATTGAATGGAGAAATGCTGGCTGGTATAACCCATTGCCGAGCCCTGTTTGTTTTTCCATTATCAGTAGGACTGCACAGTATGTATTGCGGTATACCAGTATATTGCAATATGCTTTTCAAATGATAATTATTCCAATATTTTTGTCTGACAACTGGTATGTTCGGTAAAAAAACACATACTTTCATTCACAATACACGGTTTCCTTCATTATTCAATGACAAAATGGCATACTGTAATACTATAGATTGTATAAAACAAGAATCATCAGACGATGACAAATCCCGCCGCCCCGCGTTAAGAGAGAAGCGGGGAATATACACTCATTCTCAGTAATGAGAGACTTTTGATGTCGCAGCTGATTGCATGGTTCAAAACTGATTAAATTTTAAAAGTCAAATACAATGTTTCGTTTAGTAGAGTTATTGTTCACAACGTTTTGAAACTAGAAAAGTCATTGCTGTAGTTAAAGTTATGAAAATGCCATAGGCTTAATGTTGCAAAATGATACGCACATTACCTGTCGTCAGCAAACTATTTATTGTATAATGTCTGGCTGTGACTAGTGACTACCCTGCAAGTTATTGGTTCTGATATATATCCAATCATGAACATTTCTTTTGATAATTACGTACATCTTTATTACCATCAAGACAACAAAGCAAAGTTTTCGTTCATCTTGAAAATGTCGCCAAGTTACAAGATACATATGTTACTATAACAAGATTGATCATATTAATATATCTATTTTTTTAAAGTCATGATTAGTAAAGCCGAGAATAATGTATCTAAATTTTTCCTTATCCTGACCATGCTTTTTGCTTGCTCTTTTTCTCTTTGCGAACGATAGTGGAAACACTTGAATCCCTTTTTGAAGCTCCCTTCACAAAAGCGGACGTAAAATCACTCATCACAAGTAGCCTCCCTTGCTCCTTTCCCGGGCTTCTCGTCACATGACAACCATGTTCTTGTCACTCTCCTTTTTCGCCCATGTGGGCGGTTGTGAGAGCACCTGAGTCCCGATACGGCATTAATGTCCTTTTTCTGTTTAGACCTATGCTGCAATTCTGCTGTATATGGCTTTAAGAATACCTATACCAGCAATATGGTTTAACATTTTGATCTAAATTGACAGATCTTTCACGTTGTTACATCGTGTTGTCAATTCATGAAAACTTGCATACAATGCAGATTACGTTTGTCTGCAGTTGATCCACATTCATTATGTCCTAATTGTACTGTCATATGTTCTTACAGCTCTTGCTGTCAGTTCTGTCTGCGTTTATCTGAATTCGAAATTCAATAATTATTTGTTTACTGTTCAAAGACTTGCAAAGGAATGGCATAGGAGACATTCTTAAGTCATGTCTAAATCGTGTGATAGTGTTAATAACCGTTCATTAACCACTGTTACTGAAGTTCATCATTCTAGTGTGTTGCAGATGGACGTCCCGGGGCAGGTCTCTGCAGTTGACAACTTCAGCACTAAGAAGAGGTCCTCTTCTTCAGATGGCCCCTCTTCGCAGACCAAAAAGACCAGGTCGTCGTCTACGCAGAAGTAGGGATCCTCTGCGGCCAAGACTTCATCAATGTCAACTCTTCCGAGATCCTTCGCCACTGACATCATCCCGCTGGACAAAGTAGACGTTTTTGACGATCCCCCGATCCTCATACCAGAGATTGCTACAGTCAGCAGGAAGAAGTCATCTTCTACCACGACATCGGCAACTCCATCTACGCAGACACGGACTGAGGGCCCTATGTCAGCGCAGACAACAGGCACCCCTGATGCGAGGCCAATGCAGACACAGTCAGTGCAGACCTTCAATCCAGGAGCCTTCATGCAGCAGTTCACTCAACAGATGATGCAACTGATGGAACAACGCTTCGCCGCAGGAGAAGGCTGCGGCGACGTCATCATCTAAGACAACCCTGCACGAAGGATCTGACAGCTGCACATTGCATTCCATAGATGGACGCCTGCATGAAGGAGGAATCATGCACGAAGGATCCCGACGATCTTCCACGGCACCTACTACATCTGGAGGATGCACCTGCATGCAGATGATGGAGAAGTAGATCTACCATCTCATCGACGCCTTCATACGTGGATCTACACGCAAGACTACATCCCGAGAATCTGATGTCAGCCGTTCACCTGCGCACAGGTCTTCAGGAAGGTCTCCACGCAGGTCTCCACGCAGGGCTACACACAGGTCTTCACGCAGATCTTCAAGCAGATCTCCTCGAAGGTCTCAACACATGCAGCTAATGGAACAACGCTTCGCGCAGGAGGAAGCTGCGGCGACCACAACCCTGCATGAAGGACCAGAAGTCTGCACATCGCATCCCAATGAAGGACACCTGCACGAAGGAGGAAGCCTGTACGGAGGATCAAGTACCAGACAATCATCCATGGCACATTCTAGAGACGTAGCCAACCTAAGCAACAATGATGTACCTCTTCATGTAGACAGAAGACTACATCAAGACAGCCACTCGCCCAGGTCTTCAGAAAGGTCGCAGCGCAGGTCTCCAAGCAGGTCTTCACGCATCACATCAGCGATGATCTTCAAAACGCATCTGCATGAAGAGGAAAGCCTACGCGAAGGCCCACATCTCACAGAGAAAGAGATTACGTCAATCAGCCTTCCCGACCTAGACAGATACATCAAGGCTGCAGGAAGGATACGCGGTCACTCAGGGACCGTTCCCTTACATGCAGCTCTACGTACAGATCTACACACAGTGACTCACGTCATTATTGATCCTCAGATAGGAAACTGTCCAACTTCATCGCCTGAAGTTAGAAGTCTTGAAAATTCTACTAACTTCAGCTCAGCAGACTTCCCCCTCCGATGACAGTCGCCCTGCGCGAAGGAATATTAGCTATGAAGACAAGCTCTCTTGGATGAAGGCCTGCACGAACAGTTACGTTCGTGAAGATCCTTTTTACAGTCAGAAGTATTAACAGTTAGAATCCTGGAGGATTCAACGAACGCCAGTTGGCGTTAGCAGTCTCAGTAGGGATTCTACCACAGAAGTAGATCCATTCGTTCTCCAGTATTCTACAAACTACGCAGATACGAATCTTCCAACTTGGACCTTCATCAACCTGCGCGCAGGCATTGACAGGGAGGATTATAATCAAAGAACAGCCTTCATGAAAGTGCACGCCGTTCAGCATTAGCAGATTTCCCCTTCATCATACAAAGTCCTCATATCATCAGGGTTTGAGATTACAAGATCATCAATTAATCCTCATAATAGATCTTTCAATGTGAAAGATAAGAAGATAACGCAACTGGACACTACAACCCGATTGTACAGTTGAAGAATACAGTCACAGACAGGGGTGCAGTCTGGTTACATCGATAATACGCAGCAAAGGTTTTGCGCGCTTCCACTACAGCCATCTATACACCGTGTTCACTCGTGTAACTTCGTTGGACAAAGCCGAGTGTTGACGAAGAAATCAACGACTGCACAAGATTCTACGAGAATCATCTACCTGCAACACCAGTGACGTCACACGGCCTGCGCACACATCGGGAATCTGATTGGTCCATGAGTCACGTGCCAGGAAGTCGTGTACAGTACTTTTTCAACGTGGCAAAGACTCCATTACAGTCCAGTTAGCAGGGTATAGCATGGTTCGACTGTCTTCACGCGTCATAGAGGTCTTCCCCTGTCAGCAGAATTAATATGGATTATCTCGGGACTTGCAACGACAAGCGTTAGACGGTTTCGCTTGCGACAGCCAGTCGACTATAAATAGACTTACATCGATGGCAGTCCCAGTACATCATAGATTTTGCTGATCCAGAGACAATGAAGTATGCATCATCGCTGCACAATGTTGGGATTCTGGTGACAATGTTTTCATTACATAGATTGATGAGACAGGCTTCAAGCCATGACTCCAGATTCGATCATCTCTCCGCTTCCATTACGGACATGGCAAGTTTTCCTACAGCCACTTACCTACAACGTAGGACATCATTGCAGTAGATGGCTAGTAATCTCCAATCGGAGTTAAAACCATATGCAGGATCTTCAATTTCTGCAAATATGGCTCATCACACCACAGAATCACACAGTCGTCCCAGAGGATCATTTGTTCAAGATACAAGACAGGGTATCTCAAGTAATACTCTCTCTGTTACCACTACAGGAGTGGCAGATTCTGCTCGGCCTCCTCACCTCAGTTTAAAGACATGATTCGCAGAGGAACCTATCCTTATGCCCTGTCAGAGCATTGAAAGTATATCTACAAAGGTCAAAGACGAGGAGACGAAAATTCAAGCACCTTTTCTTCCCTCTATCTACGGAGACGCAGACTGAAGTCTCCCGTATCACAATATCAATCTGGATGAGAGCCGTCATTCTCTGAGCCTACAAAGCAGCCGAACAAGAGCCTCCACAAGCCTCCAATCCACATGAAGTTAGAGCTTTGGCATCTACACTCGCTCTACATGGAAATTGCTCCATCTCTACAATTATGGAGGGCTGCTTTTGGAAGTCGGACACAGTGTTTGCCAACCACTACCTCAGAGACATTGCTACCGAGGACGTCTCCGGCATTCACCAGTTTGGTCCACTTGTTGTAACACAACAATTGACGGTTCCACAAAGGCGATGAGATGAATCTCACCCCTTTATCACATGACTTGAGAAAGCCTACACTCGAGAGAGTAAGAGCTTAAGTCCATGCGCACGTCTAGGACGGGCTAGCATGAGTGATTAGACCTGGTACTTGTAAGGACTTACTCGTACACGGAGAAGGGTCAATGCACCACTTGATGCCAGCATCAAAAGATGGAGCTACAGAACAAACCACACCTGAAATTTCGAGATGTTCGAAACAAATCTGACAAGCTGTGGTCTTCCCCCCAGACTCGTCAGAGAGGACTACAATTACTAGTGCCAGATTACAACAATCATCTCTACGTCGATGCATCACTTCAAGGATGGGGTGCTCACCTCGACAACGAAGTGGCAACGGGGAATTGGTCGAGTCACGAACAGAGTCTGCACATCTACATGCTGGAAATGAAAGCAGTAATCAAAGCCTTACTACATTGGTCCAATGTACTAAAGAACGCACGGCTGATGATCCATACGTACAACCCCACAGTAGCGTTCTACAACAACAGGCAAGGATCAACAAGATTAACTAATCTTCTAGATCTCAGCTTTCATCTGTTCACATTCCAGGCAAGAATGTGATAGCAGACGCACTATCTCGTCCATTACAACCATCCCCGATGGAATGGATGTTTCATCCAGAAGCATTCCGATGCATCATACAGACGATAGGATCTCCGGTGATAGACCTGTTTGAAACAAACAGTTAACACCATTCGTCTCGCTGCTTCCAGATCCACAAGCCTGGGCAACAGACACTCTAAGCATCTCTTGGGAAGGACTAAACGCTTAACACGTTTCCACCCCTAGCATTACTACCACAAGTGCTACAGAAAATCAGGCAGACGAAGAAACTGCAACTGATTTGGGTAGTGCCCTCTTGGACAGCGAGGGTCTGGTCTCCCGTCTTCATAACGTACTCGGCAGTCCAACTTTAAAACTACCAGAGTGACCGAATCTACTCGTCCATCCTCACACCAAACAAGTTCACAGGAACCCCACAGTGTTCCAGCTACTCGCCTGGAGCGTATCACAACTTGTTTGAAGAAAAGAGGGTATTCCGCCTGAGCAGCGAAAGCAGATCAACTCGCAACTTATAGCAGGAAGGAAATGCATCGAGGAAAGGCTTCACGGCGGTGACAGCAACTCATCCTCTAGCAGCGAAATACTTATGTCATCTATGACAGACGAGGCATTTGAAAGGTTCAACGCTTTCAACATACCCAGCGGCCCTCAGCACGGTTATCACCATGAAACGGGAATCAAATGGACCACAGTACCAGAGATACTGGCACTACTGCGTTCCTTCAAGTTGGAAGACCAACAACGGAACTTCAAGGCTCCTGTTTGTGATCTCAACGTAGTCTTGCAGCATCTCACCAGCAACGTCTACGAACCTTTTTAGACCGGACATCCTTTGAGTTTTTAACACATAAAACTCTGTTCCTGATTGCCTTGGCAACAACGACATGGATGTCAGAAATACATGCTCTGGACCGAACACGCTTCGAATCAAGTCATCGTGACATAGTACACTTAGGACTGAGATGGGACTTCATAGCGAAGAATCAACTGCCCGGTAAACCTGACAGACAGTTCCACATCCCAGTATTATCTACAGTCCTGGGCCCACAGGACACACAGGAAAGCTGGAAGAAAAAAGGACCATGTAAAGTTCCCATTGGGGTATGCAGGACGTAAGTCATCAACCGTTGAATCCAGAGGCGGCTTGACCCACCACCTACTTCCATTGGATTCTACAAGCAAAAAGCATGAGTCAGGATAAGAAAAATATGTAATTTTCTGACTAAAATTGATATTCTATACTTATCCTGACTCATGACTCACTCATGAGGTCAAACCCTCCCAACCTCCCCTCAGGGCACTCTGGATTCACCGTAGATCCGGATGTCGGGCTGACAAGAACATGGTGGTCATGTGACGAGAAGCACGGGAAAGTAGCAAGGGAGGCTACTCGTGATGAGTGATTTTACGTCCGCTTTTGTGAAGGAAGCTTCAAAAAGGGATTTATGTGTTTCCACTATCGTTCGCAAAGAGAAAGAGAGCAAGCAAAAAGCATGAGTCAGGATAAGTATAAAATATCAATTTTAGTCAGAAAATTACATTATGGAAATACATAATTATTTGCCAAAATCAAAATAGTTCCATATTGGGCTGGTGACTTCAGACTGAAGAAGGCATAGGTCAAGCGTGAATTTTTCTTGATACGAACGTTACCACATGTTCATTATATTATCATACGTTTAAAGGTACTATTTATCAGGCTTCATCATGAGAAACAGGGTCATGTGTAAGTGACGGTCATCAATCACAAGACTTCATTGGAACCTCTTTAAGACAACTAGAAACCGGCGAAGATTGATGTGACACATACGTTACTGATATCTACATTACTCAAAATAAGAACCTGCAATGATATTCAGTCAAAATACAAAACTTCGGCAGATATATGAATGAAGGATATGTCACGCATCCCAGACACTGCCATTTGCTTCAAAGTTTCTTGAAAAAGAAATTTGAACAGCATTAGATTCATAGCTTTCCAGTGGTGTTTTGACGAGCGCTGAAAATGCAGGTAAGTTGAATAGATGTATCAGAATTTGAGATTATTTACAGTAACGAGCAGAAAAAATATCACAGACATAGTTTCAAAATTTATTTACTGATAAATTCAGTTATATTTTTCATACATCCACTCTGGATACTGAAGTTTACATTGATGCAAGTCAAAAGTCTGTTAGTCCACCGTTTCTCTCGATGCACTGCTGAATATGGCGTCCCATGCTGTCAATCAAATTGTCTATGTAGTCCTTGGGTAGGTCCACCCATATTTGACTGATGAGATTAGACCACTCAACGACACTCTTCGGTTCCAACTTTTCTAATTTGTCCTTCATAATCTGCCACACATTTTCAATTGGGTTCAGGTCTGGTGATGCCGCTGGAAATTTCTGTAACATCACGTGACTCGCTTCAAACCAGTTAAGGTGTGTCTTGACTTGTGTACAGGTGCATTGTCCTGTAAAAGTTTGAAAGGTATTCCACTCTGTCCTATATGGGATTCCACTATGCCTTCTTGTATAAGTTGACAGTACTTGCATGAATCCATCCTTCCTGTAATAGTAAGCAGAACCATTTTGCAGCTACGTCCACCGCTTGACCACCTCTTTCTTGTGATCCGATAAAACTGAAACTTTGATTCGTCCGTAAAAATAACATTTGAAAAGTCTGTACCCTGCATTTCCCTGCACCACTCAAGCCTTTTCTCCATATGTGCTGTTGTCATCAATGGAACTTTCTTCGGCACTCGCTTGACATATCCAGATTGCTTTAAAGATCTTCTGATTGTCGATTCTGACACCTTAGGGGTTCCTTGACTTGATGCCTTCACAGCAAGCTGTCTTGCAGACCAGTTTGGATACGCCGCCGCAAGACGCACGATATGTCATCTGTCGTTTGCCCCAAGAGTAGCACGACGTCCCAATCCAGCCTGTCGCTCTGTCACTAACCCTGCGTCAAAATTCTTCACATTCGGTATATAGTGGCCCGATGCAGTCCCGTCAGTTACACAAGTCTAGTTACGGATGTAATACCTGCTTCATATTTTGTAACGTCATGGCAAAGCTTCGGTATCTTCTGCTAGCAACGAGGTCAAGTGATCAAGCCATCCCTGAACCCAAGGGTCATAAATCCATACCAACGAGGCAAGCTACTGGCGGCTAGAAACAATGTATTTCGGCTGTTTTGATAATAGGATCGAGTCTACATAATAAAGTTTTTTGTCGCATTTTTTGGCTCGTTGCTATATTTGCATTAAGGTTATACATCCAGAGTTACACGAGTGATGTATTTTGCTGTTTTAACACTTTAGCGCTTGTTTTTGTCAGTGATACATACTGTACATGCGGTAACATATGTATCATTGTAATAGTGGTCACACTATATGATAACAATAATAAAAGCATATCTGAACATCATTGAATTTAGATGATAAAACCTCGGCATAGTAAACAAAAGGAATCAAAATAAGTCACAGAATCTTTTACAAAAAGTGTTAATTTGACTAGGTGTTAGTAAATACTTACCATTCTGTAACTTTGTGACCTGTGCAGTTTCCAGTTACCATAGCATTCCATGAGAAGAATGCAGATCCCAAACATTATAGATGTATTGATATTTTAATTCAATAGTTTAGCAAACAAACAATAGACTTTAATACTTACCTTTTGAAAGTTGTTTGGAGGTATTTAACATTAACCAGTGTTATACACATGGTAAGGTATGTATCATACTTACGTTACCAAAGTTATTTCAGGTTTACTAAGGACTTATTTGAGAGAGGCAAAAAGCCAGAGGTCCTTGCTTTCTGGGAATAGTATCAAAGCTGTCAAGAACACTAAGAAGCTGCATGCTGTTGGTCCCTGTTGAGACTCTTCCATCCTGTTGGTCAATGTTAGAAGTTGTTACTGCGATAACAGTCTCAAGAGAGACTACTTTGACAACTGGACAAAGGTCAAGCTTCAAAGTGGAGGTTTAAAGAAGAACACCATGGATACACCTACTACAGGAGCACCAGTCACCAGTGCGAGTAAGGATTTGTCTGATGTTGCCATAGCTGCAGGAGGATCTGTCACTGGTTGTGCAGGAGGATCTGTCACTGGTTGTGCAGACCAAGAGAGCAACAAGGACCAGGAACCCACAGCTCAGTAGGACATCGGAACCTTGGTCGCAGCTGTCTATGACAGAGCTTGGTATCTGGGTAGGATTGACAATCCCCTTTGAACCAGCAAAATATAACACAGACAAGTCTTAAATATTCAATAATATATTGAGCAAACAATGAGCAAGCTACAATGAATCACAATACAGATTTCTAGTACAATGCAGTTGAGTCACAAATCTTAAGTAATGGGTAACAAATATAAAATATTAACTCACCAGAATCTTGTTATTTACAGTGATATTCTAATTGAAGGTAATTTACAAAGAGAGCGGTCAGGCACACATGGTCAGACTTGCAATGTGGACTATGGCAGACAGAGATGCACACAACTCCAGTTATATGATAAGTCCATGTGTGATTCCGTGAGTGAGTCCGTGTGTCAACACAACAACCAGCCTTTATATACTAAGCAGCAAAAGAAACGTCAGTTTGGAATAATTCCTTTGCAGAAATGGATAACTGTAAACTCATTGAATGTTTTGATTGTATATTTTTGACAACATCTCCAACTTTACCTGAGCAAAGACATTCCTTCCCAAACTCAGAATTGAACCCAGGTCTCTAAAATGCAACTGGACATCGGAGATGGTACGGTGTTCTCCATGTTTTTCATGCAACTCATGCTGCACGTGCTGTTCACAAGGAGCATCCCTATAAAATGCATCCCCAAACCTGGTTGAAACATTCACATTACGACGTCAACAGGATGCCACGACTTACGACAGCTGAGAGGAACCAGGCGCTAGGAAGACTTGAAGCTGGCCACACTGCACAAGCTGTTGTCAATCACTTCCAGGTCAACGTTCAGACCATCTACAGGCTGCAGCAACGTTTCCGGGCCACCTACACCACAAATGATCGCCCCGTGTACTGGCAGATTAAGGCTTACCACAAGATGACAAGACCGCCATGTTGTGCGACAGAATGTACAGAATCCCTTCATGCAGGCATCCTAAACAGCACGCCAGACAATGGGAACACATGGAAGACCAATCAGTACTGATACAGTACACCGACTTCTTAACAGCGGGAACCTCCTTTGCCCTAGACCTTACCGTGGACCTATCCTCACCCCTCATCATCGGCATGAATGTCTACAGTTTGCCCTACAACACCAACAACGGCGATACAGGCAATGGAGAACTGTTCTGTTCACAATGTTTGCAATGTTGCGGTTCAAATGTTTAGTTGTCCCCCGGCGGAACCGGGGACTATGTATTCAGCGGCGTCCGTACGTACGTCCCGATTCTTGTCAACGCGATATCTCATGAACTGTTGTAACCAATGTCTTCAAATTTGGTGACAGCCTACATTGGGGGATTATGCAAACACCACTCGATTTGGGTGACCTTGACCTTATTTTCAAGGTCACCACGACACCACTTTTCAAACTGTTGTTAACGTGATAGATATCTCATGCACTGTTGTACCCAGTGTCTTCAAATTTGGTTACAGCCTACATTGGGGGATTACGCAGACACCACTGTATTTAGGTAACCTTGACCTTATTTTCAAGGTCACCACGACACTTTGAACACTTTATAAACTCTTCTTAACACGGCTTCTCATCGACTGTTGTACCCAATGTCTTCAAATTTGGTGACAGCCTACATTGGGTGATTACGCAGACACCAGTCGAATAAGGTGACCTTGACCTTATTTTCAAGGTCACACGACACTTTTCACACTTTCAACTCTTGCTAAACGCGATATCTCATGGACTGTTGTACCCAATGTCATCAAATTTGTCGGCGGGGGACATTGCCACATCAGTGGCAAACACATGTTAAGCTTTGGAATAGAAATTATTGGTACCATTCTATTTTGTCTCATGGTCTATTTTCTGTGCCAGAGAGTCTCTCATAACTGAGAACGAGTGATAGTATTACTATTAGGCTCCGTCCGTCCGTCCGTCCGTCCGTCCGTACAAATTGGAAAATCTTAAGAACCGTAAACTAGATTCTTTCCATATATGGTACCTAGGTTCATCACAGTATAAGAAAGGTCCCAGTCAGGTTTGGCTACCTTGACCTTCATTTCAAGGACACAAGGGTACGTTTTACTCTTGTCAGCAAGATATCTCAAGAAGCGTTCTCTAGATTTTCTTCATATTGAATATCAAGCTTTATCTAGGGAAGGCGCAGGGCCCAGTCAATTTAAGTGACCTTCACTTAATTTTCAAGGTCACAGCGACACTTTGAAGATTTCAGTATGTTAACCTGCATGTTAAGATGGTCAGCAAGATACCTCAAGAACCATTCACTGGACTTTCTTCATATTTGACGCCAAGGTTCATCCAGGGAAGGTGCAGGGCCAAATCGATTTTGGTGACCTTCACTTAATTTTCAAGGTCACAGCGACACTGTGAAGATTTCAGTATGTTAACCTGCATGTTAAGATGGTCAGCGAGATATCTCAAGAAGCATTTGCTGGACTTTCTTCATATTTGACACCAAGCTTCATCTAGGGAAAAGGCAAGGCCCAGTCACTTTTGGTGACCTTCACATATTTTTCAAGGTCACTGCGACACTTTGAAGACTTCAGCATGTTAACCTGAATTGTCAGCAAGATATCTCAAGAACAGTTCACTGGATTTTCTTCATAGACTTTCAAGACTTCCCTTGAATGTTTTTCAATAAGCAATTTCTTTAGACACCCCTTTTTGCATATTTCATGCACTGTGACATTCATGTCAATGTCAGTCTTGAAAATATTTGCGTGTTTGAACAACCATGGTAAATGTAATTGGGCTTCAAAACTGAGAAATGTGTTATTTAAAAATGGGATTTAGTTATGTTTGGGATAACCAGTGTATTGATAATATTCAGTCATTTTTATCAGAATTAATGGATAGAGCTAAATGTATTTGTCAGCAAGTTGGCATACATTTTTGTCACAAGGTTCTAAAACATATAATTATTCCATGTTCAAGTTAAACTTAATCCCAATTATTATATTAAGCATATAACTATTCGGGAAATTTCGTGTCGCTGTAGCTAAGTTTAGATGTAGTTGTCACCAACTGAATATTGAGATGGGTAGATATTCAAATGTTCCAAGAAATAAAAGATTTTGTGATGTTTGTAAAATGAACTATGTCGAAGATGAGTTCTACTTCTTGTTAGTATGCCAGGTTTATGTCGATCTACATGAACAGTTTATTCCTAGGAAATACGTAGCCTAGGAAATACTACGTATTTCCAACATTAGCTAAATTTAATCTTTTAATGTCAAGTGAGAACAGTGATCTTATAAGAAAGTTGGCTATGTATGTTGAGAATTCTATGCAATTAAGAAAAAATCTGTTAATGTAGGCAATATGTATTGTGGCTGCTGTGTCATAGGTCGATGGCCTACGTCTCTTGCTGAATAAACCACTAAACTAAAACTACAGAGCAAGATATCAAGAGAGATTGACTCCTTATGTTTTTGTTGTCATTTAACTTCATCTTAAACTTTCATTACTTTTTAAGTTTGATTTGATAATTTGCGACTGGGAATTATTTCACCTTAGTGACAATGCTTGTTTTAGACTAAGTCCAAAACGATTCCATGGAAACCGAGAAAAAACATATAGATGCAAAAAATCTGTTAATGGCAAAAGGCACCACTTAAGGTTCTGTTTAATATTTCTACCAATTTTGTTGAAAAATATTCAACGATTTTTTAGTTATGCTCTGGAAACAAAATGATTACATGCTGGGGATAAAAAGAAAATAGAATGTGCAATGTGTGAGATTGTGGTTATCAGAACAATAACATGTATGTTTAGGGACTTATAATTTAGAAAATAGTATTGACGTGCACAATTAGAGTCACTCACTGTTAAACACTTAAGTTCCCAATATAAGCCCATTTCTGGTGTCCACTGCGGATGTTTCGCAATATGGGTACCTGAATAGCAATATAATGCAATAAAATTTATTTGCCAGTACTCAACCCTAATTATCAGCTTTTGTGAATGTTATCTGGAAGGGAGAGAGTTGTATTCTGAAGATGTGAACATACGTGCTGCCACTTAATATTTTCCTCACGTTTCTAAGAATTTGCAACTCAAAAAAACTGCCAATGACATCAGGGCCCTTATTCTCAAAACGTTTGTAGCCCTAAGTTAACTTTGATCGTAGCCAGTGTGTTAAGAATGGGCTGAAGAAGTTCATAGGGCTACGAACGTTTCGAGATTAGCTAGCTAGGTGAATAGCCAATGATTTTATGAGTGGTATTGGTCATTTTTTTTATGTTGTGTTTATATTCTATGCCTACACAATATGTTAAATGTTAAGACTTGTAAAAAAATGTTTTGAAAAACAATTTCCTTAGAGTTTCATCTGTGTTCAAAATGCCTCAAACTGCAAACTGACAAAATACAGCCTGTCCTGGCCTTTCTTGTAAGTTAGATCAGTATTTGAATGGAGAATAGTGCTCCATTGTATTTAAGTGAACACAAATTTGAACATAGTTCATAAATATTGTCTTTGGACTCTTTTTAATATGTTGTACATGTTGATTTACCAATCTCTAGATGAGTGGAGACTTTGAACTAATGTTAAATGTAATTATGTAAGGCGTTAATAGTTACTTTATTGTAGGATTCCCTAAACCAGAATGTCACTACTTCAGAAGAGAATTAAGTCTTTTAAGATATTTGCTGTTACTGGTGATTTGGCTTTAGTAATGAAATAGCTAAGAGTAAGTCAGTAGTGTACAGAGTGATAATAACCCACTGACTTGTCAAAACACAAGACAAACTTTCTTACCCTTTACTCTTTGAATTAAAACAATCACGTTGTTGATATCATATTGAAACTCTTGCATTTATCTTGTTCTTGACAGTTAATTCTACACATAAGAAATATTTTGTAAGCCGTTGTGACTATTTGCGATTTCACCGAATCTGATGCCCACTGATTGAAGTGTCAGCTACTTTATTATCTGCTGAAGACATGCACCAGTTGAATCTCACTTTCTCCTTGAATGACAACATCACAGCTGTAAGAAACTCAGGAAAGTTTTCAATGGAACTAGCCCCAACACTTTCTGTTAGTATTTCAGATTTTATGCATATGTCTTTCTTGATACTCGAGGTGGCTAATAAGACCAAAGTTATTCTGTCATACAAACCCTGAAACAAATATATAGATATATAAGAAAGCCAATGCAAGTCTACTATAGATGGCAAGTCTAGAATAGTAGGGTTCCAGAAAGTCTCTGGGCTCCCTTTCCTTTTATGATTATGATATATAAGGAACCGGGTTTTTTTTCTGTAAAATATGTTCAAAATGAAAATGTCTTATTGCTAATTGCCTAAATTACTTGTGAATGTGTTGATGATGCATGTAAAGTCTTTCACGATGTTTTCATAGGATATGTTAGTTCATGTGTACATTCTAAAACTGTAACGATTTGTCCTGATGATAAGCCTTGGTTCGATACTGAGTTGAGACGGGAATGCAGAAAACAGGATAGAATGAGAAAGAAAGCAAAAAGAACTGACCGTGAAAGAGATATTCGATTGTATAAGAAACAAAGAAATAAAGTTAACAATATGAAATACCTCGCAAAAGAGAATTTTTATTCCAATCTTGATGATTTTATCTCTGAATTACACTTTAAAAATAAACCCTCCTACTGGAAAATGCTGCGATATGTTGTAAAACATTCAGGTACAGCAACTTGCATTCCCCCTCTCAAACAATATCCTAATGATGATGACCCGTCGCTTTTCTCAGATATTGATAAAGCTGAATTTTTAAATAACTACTTTGCCTCGATCTCCTGTGTAAATGACGAGAATAATGGCTCCTCCTCAATTTGATAGATGTACAAAATCCACTTTAGAATTTATAACAGTGACTAAACAGGAAATTACAGATATAATTAGATGTTTGCCACTGAATAAAGCTGCGGGTCCCGACAGAATAAGCCATAAGCTTTTAAAAGAAACTGCTCATTCAATAAGTGCGCCATTATGTTTGCTTTTTGAATTGTCATTAATTGTCGGTAAACTGTTTGAGAGAGTTGTATTCAAGCATATATCTAACTATTTCAACGAGAACTAGTTATTGTACAAATACCAAGCTGGTTTTCAGACTGGGAGTTCACCTGTCCATCAATTAATTGAAATATATCATCAAATATGCCAAGCTCTAGATGATAAGGACCAATATTGTATGGTCTTTTGTGATGTTTTGAAGGCTTTTGATCGTGTTTGGCACAGAGGGCTTATACATAAATTGGAAATGTATGGTATTAAAGGTAGATTGTTAGTGTGGTTATGTAATTACATATGTAATCGCTATCAAAAGGTCTTTGTTAATGGAGCCCTGTCTAAACCAAGGTTACTCCAAGCTGGCGTCCCACAAGGATCAGTGTTGGGTCCGTTTTTATTCATTGTTTATGTAAATGATATTGCTGATGACTTAGATTGCATAAGGGGCGGTGGGGTAGCCTAGTGGTTAAAGCGTTGGCTCGTCACGCCGAAGACCCGGGTTCGAATCCCCACATGGGTACAATGTGTGAAGCCCATTTCTGGTGTTCCCCGCCCTGATGTTGCTGAAATATTGCTAAAAGCGGCGGCGTAAAACCAAACTCAGTCAGTCAGTCAGTTAGATTGCATAATGCGACTATTTGCAGATGACACATCATTAGGCAAGGCTTCTGGAAATCTTAACAGAATAGAAACCTCATTAAACATAAATCTCAGAAGGTTAAACGATTGGGCAAACAAGTGGTTGATGTCATAGAACCCAGATAAGACAGAATCAGTACTTTTCTCACTTAAAGATGATATTTGCTCGATTAAATTACTATTTGACGATAAGATTGTTAAAACGGTAGAAGATCATAAACATTTGGGGATAATACTTTCATCGAACGGCAAATGATCCTCCCATGTATCTAATATTGTTTCGAAAACCTCTAAAATGATTTACTCAATGAGAAAACTTAAATATATTCTTAACAGAAATACACTTCTAAAGATTTACACAGTTTTTATAAGACCCCACTTTGAGTACGCATGCAAAGTCTGGGATGGCTGCGGAAAAGAACTAAGTCTAAAATTGGAAAGGCTCCAGATGGAAGCTGCAAGAATTATTACAGGACTTCCCAAATATTCTTCTTTTAATTCACTATATTATGAAACAGGCATGGAAGCACTATCAGAGCGTAGAAGATTAAGAAAATTGTCTTTGTTCTACAATGTTCAAAACAACAAAAGTTCAATCAACCTAAAAGAAATAATTCCTCAGTAAGTGGGCTCCAGGAGTCAATATAATCTAAGAAATTCAGGTAATATCTGCTTGCCAAGAACAAGAATAAAACATTCTCATGAGTCGTTCTTCCCATCAACTATAAGATTGTGGAACAATTTACCTACAGATGTAAGAAACTGTACTTCACTATCAAAGTTTATATTGAGCATAATAACATCATATAACTCAGCTCCACTGTACTTTTCTTACGGTATTAGAAAATTTAACATATTACATACTCAACTACGTCATGAAGCTAGTAGTTTAAGTTACAATCTGTACATGTGGAAACCCATGCGAAAATGCTCATCAGTATTTCTTAGAATGTTCTTAATACAATCAACATTGAAAGATCATGCTGAATGCTATTCAAGATGTATGTGGTATCTGTTATTTTAAACGGCATTGCAGATCTGACAAATCATAAAAATGAAATTTTATTCAAAAATGTACATCAATATATATGCAAATCTAAACGATTCCAGTAGTCTTCTCTCTATACACCTTTTGTATTGTAGCATTTCCCCCTGTTATCTTTCAGTCTTTCTCTGTCTCTGTTTCTAATAATTGCTTGTGATGTAATTAGTTATTGTAAATATCTTTGGAGAGGGGTTTAATAAGTTGAAAGAACTTGTCCCCAATCCTTTTCCCATTGTGAATAAAATATGTTTAAACTAATTACTTTTACAATTCAGTTTCATCGTTAGTTATCTGTATGACAAGTAAACATTGTAATAGGCCTACATAGATATAAACAGGGATTCTCAGACTTATTGTAGGAACAATGGACTGTATTTGCAACTTTGCTTGCTACTGTATTTAACATAAGTTTGATTGTCAGCCTAATTTGTAAGGAAGAATGCTTCAAAAGGTTACAGTATTTGAAGTATGAAGAAAGTTTTAAAATGTTTTTCCGAGTTCTAATGCCTTCCAAAGACAATTTCTCCTGTTCCTTAAATCTTTGCTTCAATATTGCAGACACTCTATCCCATAGACACCAAAGAGAGTGGAGGAGCCCTAGCAAGCAGCATAGGTAAGTTGTTCAGATACCAAATTTTTCACATAGCCATTTTCATTTATTACATGTTTCATTTCAATTTGATACTTTATAGGAGGTCTCATCACATAACTCTGATCATACAGTCTGATCGGAGGCTTCTGTCAAACAGCTAGCACAGCATTCATAGCAGCATGCTTACCGTATATGACCGTCTATAAGCCGAATTTTGAGGACCAAAAAAAGCAGTCTGTAGAAGGTGGTCGTCTTATCCATGGGTTACGCTTCCATCAAACTTTTTTCCAGGGGTAAGAAAACAACATCGTATCACTTCGCGTGAACAAACAACAGAAGATGACTTTGTCAGTAGAGACGTCAAATTTGCAATTAAACATCACTAGACAAGATTATTTACCTTTTAAGTTCTAATTTGTTTTTGCTGGGCATTGTATTATTTGCAGGGATTAAGATTACCGTGTGTATCTGAGCCCGAAATAGCAATCAGCTGTGCACGTTTCCCGGCGATCAAGTTCAAACATTCACAGATAATATAACGGGACGAATTCTGACGCAGTCATCAGTAAAATATAATACAGGATACTATTATTTAACCCAAAGAAATATATCCTAGCATTGTGTAATTTTAGTTACAGTTTTTGCTCTATAAACTTATATGCACAAAACATACCATTTTGACACTACTGATTTTAGGGTCAAGTTTGGGGGTCGTCTTATCCATGGGGTCGTCTTATAGACAGTCATATACGGTACTACTTTCAATTGGGAAATAAAATCAGACAGCTACGTTGAGAATAAAAATGTGTGTTGTAAATTTCAATCATTGATATAACGATTGCCTTTCAGCTTTGATTTCATTTCTTGTATGCCAACTATCAGTAAAGTCTCTGTAAAGCAGTTTCTGAATGCATCAGTTTGACAATGTGCTCCAGAATTTTTTTCGACAAATACAAAGTGACATATTCCATTTTTAGAGGAAGTTACTGAAGCAATTCAGGAAAAAGAATAATTTTCAGAATAAATGCTCAAAGTACAGTACCAATTAATGGACTGTATAATTCTGTTTGTCTTACTGGCACAATGTCACACCACACTTCTCTAAAGATAATAATAATGCTTTTCTCTCAATAATACTATCAGCCCTCAGGGAAGCTACCATATAATGTATTCCAAAAAACAATTACATCTTTAGATTACAATATTAAATTATAATGTTTGAATGAATTAATGCAGCGTTTCATTAAATCTACTGGTGCGCCCTCTACCGGCTGAACATTATTTCAAGCAAACCTTGGAGTGCTCTTTATGAATATCCTAAGCACAACTTGTGATTGAAACCAGTTTGGCACACACTGACAACACCATGTGTGACATTTTTGGGATGTACTGAGCAGTAGTTCACATTCCATATACATTGTACTTCAAGTGTTCTGTTTGGAAGCTGTCTGCCTTGAAGTTTCAATTATCGATTTCAGGCAAGTTGTAAGAGATAATAAGTCTTTTATTGCATCATTAAGAAGCTAAAGTGATGTAACGATCTCAACGCTGACAAACACAGCAGACATATATCAGAGAGAGTAGATTGTTTGTGTGGCCACCCTACTGAAGATGCTTGTCATTACTTCTTTGTATGTTCCAGATTTGATGCTATAAGAGTAAATGAATTTTATTATACCAGTGGCTTTTGATTAGAAACAATCTTATATGGAACGTCTTCCATGAACCCTCAAACTCAATTCGATATCTTTAAATCAGTCCATAAATTTATAACTGAAACTAGACTTTTTAACTGAGATAATCCTCTGCTACAACCTATAATTCTCAAAACTATACTGCTATTGACCTGGACTGCAAATGCCATAAATATATACAACCAGCATGATCTTAATCTTCTGACTACATGTCATAACATCTATTTTCATTAGATATCATTGTTCTTGTCATGATACTGTTTCATATATCTATGTATATTGGAGTGGTCCCGACAGTCAGGTCTTGCAGGTAATGTGAAGAGAAGACTGTATCAGAATGTCCATGATAGCGGTCAAGGAGTAGTTGCTATTGAGGGCCATCGTCAAGGCTAGTGCACGAGTCTCATGAGGATTGGAAGCGGCTGGAGGAGGCAATCCTGCAAAAGTGTAGGCTCGCAGGATCGTGGCACGCATCCAGAAGACAAATGTGGTCTGGGAAACCTCAGTTCTTGAAGCGGTCGACAATAGTAAGAAGAGAAGCTTCCATAGCCGTCGACGATCATTGGAGGCAGCAAGGTAAAAGTGTAGAGCCCTAAGAGGGCAGAGTGTCAACTCTTCATTATCATCAGGCCTAAGAATGGTGGACAATGGGGGATGGTAAACATCCAGTCCGGTTGCCGTCGACAATCCTTGGAGGCAGCAAGGTAAAAGTGTAGAGCCCTAAGAGGGCAGAGTGTCAACTCTTCATTATCTTCAGGCCTAAGAATGGTGGACAATGGGGGATGGTAAACATCCAGTCCGGTTGCCCTGGCAGTTGGTTTTTCGCAATGAAGTCCCAGCGGAGACCCAGAAAAAAACTTGCCATGCTTCTTCCGCTCGACCCAAACCCGACTGACATCAATCGCATGCAGTTCAGATATACGAGCAGCGGTAGCCAAAGCTACCAGGAAGAATGTCTTGAATGTCACTTGTTCGAAGTCCTTGTCTTCTAACGTTCATAGTCTGTAGAAATCAAATGACGAAGGATGACAGACAGATCCCAGGCTGGAGGTCTGAACTTCCTGGACTGGTCAGAGAGTCTATAGGAGTGTAATAGGCTCTGCAACTCTGGAAAAGTGGAAATCTTCGTGCACGTAGTGGTAGCCAAAACCGAGTTGATGGTGGCTAAGTAGGTAGCTAACGTAGTACCCTTGAGTTTCTTAGTAGTGCGGAGATGCTGCAGAGGTAAAGTGGGACATGCAATTCCCCTAACCTTGCAATAGTCTTCAAACTTTTTCCACTTTTTGTCGTACAAGGAACGGGTCAAAGTACGATGCGCTGAAGTAATAGCTGTGGTCACTCGGCAAGAGTAGCCCTTAGATATGAGAAATTTCTGAAGATATGCCAAACATGTAGATCAAGGGTCTGAGATGACCCCTGGCATAGTTCTGCGTGAGGGTGAAGAAGTAGGTCATCCTGGTTGAGAAGTGGTACTGGGTTTGGTTCTGCCAATCTTCTTAGGTTGACAAACCAACTTCTTGCTGGCCAGAAGGGTGCGACCAAAAGCAGTAGTATGTTGCTGGTGGCCAAATGTTATGTATAACTTTTGGTAGCAGAGCTGGAGATAGGAACATGTAAGCATTGAGACCCTCCCATGATAATGCTAACGTGTCAAAGTCCCAAGCCATGGGGTCTAGGATTGATGATATGAACTTCGGAAGTTGATTGTTGAACCTTGTGGTGAATAGATCTACTTGATGCCGTGATAATGGGTAGATCATTCACTGGAAGATCTCAGCTTCCACTATATCGGGGACGGACGGACGGTTGGATCGAGACAAGGCATCGGCAATCACACTTTTTACCCTGGGAATGTGTCTGGCTCTGGCTACAATGTTGAGAGAGTCAATGTGAAGGAAGACCCTGATCGCCCATTGTAGCAGATTCGTCGAGCCTAGAAGATTTAATATACCAAACCACTGTTGAATTGTCTGAATGAATCAACAGAATAATTGATTGAAGCTCTGTTGCCCGATGTGAGATGGTTGTTATATGAAGTACCCGTTCGTCGGATGACCACAGCCCGGCCACTTGGTGGTCGAGGAAGTGAGCTCCCCAACCCTTAAGGGATGCATCGACGAATAGGTGATGAATCGATACAAAGGACATCATAGAGACTCTGGCACAGACATTTTGTTCGTCTAGCCACCACTGAAGGACTGGACAGAGCGGATCTGGAAGGTAAATCAGTTCCAGTAGAAATCGCTGTATCAGCTGAAGTTGAAGCTGACCTCTGTATGTTAAGGCTTGAGCTGATGTCAGAAGACCCAGTAGCTCCTGTCACTGACGTAAGGTTCTTGCTTGAGACTGCGCTGTAGGATACATTGCTGAATCCTTATCCAACTGTCATGAGGAACGAACATCATCCCCTGACAAGTGTCGACCAGTGCTCCAATGAATTGGGGTCTCTGAGTCGGTATTAGTTCCGATTTCTCAATCTTCAACAGCCACCCTTACTGCCTGAGCAGCATGGTGGTGAACTGAAGTTGGCGAAGCAATACAATCGGATCCTGTTAAGCTTGAATACAATCATCTATATAGCTGAAAAAGCCACGGGCAGTGGAAATTCCAAATGGTAGGAATTTCCATTGGTAGTGATTCCCATTGAACAAAGCAAAGGTACATCTGTTGTTCTAGATGTATCGGAACGTGAGGATAAGCATCCTGAAGATCTAGACTGATGAGGTAGTCTCCCTTCTCCAGGATTTGTGTAATAGGTTGATCAACACTAGGGCTGCAACGAATACACTATGTGGTGAATATGATACGTATCATGAATATTGGGTAACGAATACTAATAATTATTCACGAATACAATATTGTTGTTAAGTGATTGATTTACAATATGGAACGCCGTTGTTGACAGTTTTTATTTGTCACAGCAATAACCAGTGATCTCATGACACTCAAATTTGGTATGTAATAGTTATAGTCGACAGTACCATGTGCAGCCTTGGCCAACTAACATGACTTGCGCTACTGCATTGCTAGTACATATTCAATCCTTGCATATCTCACTTTCCAAAAGTACACAAGGGTTCAAGTAAAACATGCTCCCTTAAAAAAATCGTAAATATTCGTTAATATTCGGTTTTGGTGACCACGAATAACGAATTGAATTCATGAAGGGCTTCGGTTCGATTCACCGAATATACGAGTGATTCGTTACAGCCTTAATCAACACCATTCTGAAGTGAGGCGGTGGAAGCTCCTGACACTCTCGAAGGGACATCCCCTGAGATAGGAACGTTCAGTTAGTTCAGCTGTCATGACAATACTGAAGGAGTGCTATGTAGTAGGTTCTGCACATGGAGATTGTCAATCAATCTACAGGAACGTTCACAATGTAAAGTGTGATAAAGGTCGTACGATCGGCGAGCTCAGGAACGTCTGATTCGCCGAATGGAGTGCTGGTTCGCCTGATGCAGTGATAAAGGTAGTAGAATCGATGCATGAGGATCGTCCAGGCATTGCTGCAGTGACCTCTGAACTGAAGGCTTGGGCTAATGTAGAAAACCGTGTAACCCTAGCCAAAATTAAAAGCGTTCTTGGGCGTTCTGTCTTTCACCTTTGGTTAGCTGTCACTCTCGGCTGGCTGACGAATCCCGACATAATCACTCTTACCGGGCATGGCACCGTTCATCGTCACTGGCAATTAAAAGCTGGGATTGTCAACCGCTTCGTGAGATCAATACAAGTCTGTCGGGGCACTTCATAATCACTTTTATCATCAAAATTTTCCGGTAAACAAACAGTAGTCCGCCATTTGCAAATGTTACCCACAATGCAACAGTGACAAAATCCGGACAACACGGTCTTCAGTTAACCGGGCGAATCACAACCCAAGACATCACTGCTGATACCATGAGCAGAAACTTGACCCATCTGTCCAGAAGGTTGCTGATGAAGTAAAAGGAAGGGTGATGCAGATGACAAACCAGTCCATAACTGCACCCATTGATACACCATAACGCTGTAACGAGTAGTCTGTAGTAACAGGACTCAGTGAAGCATTGTGAATTATTCCTGGATAGCAAGTTTGTCTAGTAATGCACAATGGGTTGTTGTAGAGCTGATATCTATGCCGAAAGGTAGATTCGTTGAACCGAATCGTTCATCAAAGGTGAAGATGGGATGGTAGATTAAATCAAGAACGAGATGAGCCCCGATAACATAGGAGTCTTGGAGATCCGGGATCGTCAGACCATCAAGTGCCGACATAAACTAGATGCCTGCGCTAGTGACATAGCTACTACCTCAGTTCAACCAGCAGATAAGGGTACCAGGTGGGATAAGTCATGTGACCAAAATCTTCTAGCGCCTCACAGGCCTAAAGGTAATCTGAAGAGCCAAGTCAGATTCCCGTGTTAATAGCATATCACTCCGTGGTGAGGAATTCTGCCCATCACAAATGGCCTGAATATTAACATCATGTTGACAGCTGGTACAGTTCGACAAATTGGCCATATCTAAATGCAAGTTCATGATCCTTCATATTGAATGTAGTACATAAATCATCTGGTATCTTGCTCTAGATAGCTGTAGCTGGTCAGCGAACCAAGTGATCATGGTTGTATGTTGAAACAAACTAAATTATTCCTGCATCTTAATTCGGCTGTTGTCTGAGCGTCTGCGTAGGTAGAGATTCGCCGAACCTCAATGAACGCTCTGAAGATGAGCCGTGTTGGAAGTTGCACAAAACAAGAGTGGGGATTTGCCGAATTGAGCTGATTCAGTGAAGCAGTAGAGTTGGTAGGCAAGGTCCTAGGAACGGATGATTCGTCGAATGCTGATAGTTTGATATATGCTGACAGTTCAGTGATCTTGAAATCGAGGTGAATCGATTCGGTCTGATTCGATGATATGATGCTGTTCGGTCTGGTAAATCGGTTTGGCTTGGCTGATGAACGGGATCGATGTTGCGAATTGGTCCGGCCTGGAGAACTCGTTTAGCGTTGTGATTCGGTTCATTGACTGAACTAGATCGCTCTGGTGATCGGGATCAAAGTTGTGATCTGGATCGTCGTGATGAACCCGTCCTGTTCGGTGATGTGGATCGCCGCGGTGATCTTCTTCGATGTTATGATCTGTATCGGTTCAGTGATCTGGATTGGTCCGTTGATCTGATTTGAGGTTGTGATCTGGATCCCTTCGGTGATCTGGATCGAATAGGTGATCTAGATCGGTCCGGTCCGTTGATCTGTTCCGAAGTTGTGATCTGGATTCATTCAGTGATCTGGATCAATTAGGTGATCTGGATCGGACCACTGATCTGATTAGAAGTTGTGATCTGGATCCATCCGGTGACCTGGAACGATTAGGTGATCTGGATTGGTCCAGTGATCTACTTCGATGTTGTGATCTGGATCGGTCCGGTGATCTACTTCGATGTAATGATCTGGATCGGTCTGGTTATCTAGATCAGCTAGGTGATCAGGATTGATCAGGTGATGTGGATCGTAATTGTGCTCTGGATCGATCTGGTGATGTGGATCGGCACGGTGATCTTGATCGGGTTTGTGATGGTTATCTGGATCGTGAAGGTGATCTAGATCGTGATGGTGATCTAGAATGATGTGGTGATCTGGATCGGCAGTTAGGTGACGAAACCTGAAGTGTTGATTCTTGATGAACATCCCCCGGCGATGCTAATGTAGCCATCTCCTTCCGGTTCAATGAACTGTGAGGGGTGAGTTGACTGGTTGAACGTGGTTGGCTCGGCTCCAAACAAACTGAGACAGTCGAGGGGATATGTACCGATGATCTAGATGATGATAGTGTCGATCTAAGGTCCCCTGGTAGTGTCGAAGTGAGAGAGAGAGAGGTGCAAGTCGTGAGATAGTAAAAGTATATAAATATACAATTAATATTAAAATTTCCAAATGCAATTTTTTGTAAAAAGCCTTGGTTAATACTTCCAGTTTGAAAGCTATACACGATAGGGCGTATGTTTTACTAAACCAGGGATAATGCTATTGAACTTAAAAAATTTAAAACTTTGTTATCAAAGAAGTTAGTTTCATGGAAAGTTAAGCAAAAGTTAGAAAGTTGCTGTGCTCTTTGAAGTTAGTAAATTGTAAGTTTGTATTGCTTGTTTTTAGTGTTACTAGAAGGCTGTTGCTCTGCAGTAGTTACATGTAAGGATCAAAGAACATAGTTGATGTTGTTTATGTCAACTGACCTCCGATTTGATCAAGTCAACATTATTCATGACTTGTTTCTCATGGGAAAGTTATTGGGCATTCAAAATATGTTTAGCATATTGCTGCTTCATGCAATGTACAGTAAACACCTTTTTTATTTGTTTTGGGCATAGTACCCAGAAAGCAGTATTTGATAGCTGCTCTTATGGTGAAGTGACCTTCATACAATAATGCTTAGTTCAAAACAGTTATTTCATCAAAATTATCTTCAGTAATCTGTCCACACACACTGTGTTGCAAAATAAGGTGAACTCAAAGTGCTTGTTTTCTTGTTCTTCTTGTAAGGTATGAATTTGAAGACATTACATACAAAATTGATTCATTTTGAATACATGCTACTTAGCTACAAATGTAAATGACATTTGTTAAACATTTAAATCTATGCTGCAAACCATTTCTGAATAAGTTTAATGTATATTTCAGATGAGGAATTTGTGCATGTTGGTTCTGAAGTTGACAACTTGAACTCAAATGAGTAAGTATTACCTTGCCTGAAGAGACAAATACTATGATGTGTATTATTGTGGTTGTGTAATCTGGCATAATTATGAACTTCACTGACTGGAGATTTGAACAAAGGTTGGTGGTTCGGTTTATATATGAAACATACCATTTTGATATTGATTTTAAGGGTCAAGTTAGGACCTCGGCTTATCTACAATAATTCACCTAATTCATTACTTTTATTATTTCAAGAGATGAGTTACTCAATTGCAATTCCCACAGACAATTGATATATACAGGAATAAGTCAAACCATCCTTTATGATCCCAGAAGTCTGGTTTTGGGGTAAGTCACTGTTATAGTGTAAAGTGGTTGCCCTAATATAAGGCATAATCTACAAAAGATATTACATTATGATAAGGTAATAACACAATCCAAGTTCGATAATTGGCAAATTCAGTCAAACAATTTGTCCTGATCCAGAAATATAATCAGTTACAGTCTGTTTGAGTCAGAAACGGACCGAAATTTTATCATTGTACAAAATTGCCACATAAATATAAATAGTACACATGTTTATCATTTACTAATACCCAACAGCTTTCTTATATTTGAAAATTTTGCGGACTCCACCAAAAAAGTTGTTTAAGAAACTATCATCATTGAAACGCAAAGTTGTTATCTGTCAGTGGCAGGGTGAGAAACCGCTAGAAGCGGAACAGCCAAAATCTAAAATTAGGTTGCCGCGGGATACACATGCCTGATGAAAAATGAAATTGAATGCTGACGTGAAACAGTTGATGATTAAAGTGTATGCGATTTTTTTGCCGTGCTGAAGGCCGAAAGGGGCAAACCATTTTATGCCATTAATAAAATCTGTAAGCCGGCAGCAAATGCTTTAGGAGTATCAGCAAGGGCAATTGCTGACAAATGTTCTGGAACACAAACATTGTGAGGGTGATGCAACGCAGGTAGGGGTCGTGTCAAAATCACACAAAATAAAACATTTGGACAACTTTCAAAAGAACCTTGTAAGGCAGTCTATCAACAAGCTCAATTCTGAAAACAAATACATGGTGCTGAAAATTTTAAAAAAACATTTGAAGCAAGAACACAACCTCAGAGTATCAAAGTACACACTCTGGCGACTCTTACACTCTTTTGGGTATCGTTTATAAGAAAATTTCGGGGGAGAATAGGTCAGTAGTCTGTGAACGCCCTGATATCGTTCGCTTGAGAAATAATTTTCTCAGGGTTATAAAGAAGCGCAAGGAAGGGTTCGAGCTAGTAGTATGTACATTGATTCAAAACTTCCATTTTGCCCTCAGAATGTACAGAATCATGCAAAAAGTATTTGGACACTTGACGTAATTTCCATAGACTTACGTGTTAATTTAGTGTAGCCTTAACAATTTTCATGCATTTAATTTTCATAAGATCCAAGCCAAATGTTTTTCATTTGTGAGGAATCATCTTACCTACAATCACATAATTTCTGTTTAATTTTCCATTGCCTATTTATCCCATAGCAACAATTTGATGAACATGAACAGTGCCGTGAACTCCTTTACATTGTAAATTGGGGAATCATACGTAAGTTGATAGATGTGAAGTCATTAGTTTAATAGTGGTCGGAAAAATAAACTGGAATTATGTGGACATAACAGAGATGATTTCAAATTTGTGTGTCAAATTTTACAAAGATCCATCCTAAATTCACTTCATGAAAACTATTTATGCTACTCTGAAATAACTATGGAAACTACGTCAAGTGTCCGAATACTTTTTGCAGGGTCTGTCTGTTACTCAGCAGATACAAAATTTGACTGATAATTCTGAGGCTTGCATAAAATACACCCATAAAGATATAATTCTTATGAATTCTCTACTGCAATTACAGCATTGTCATAAATTTTGTATATAGACTGCAATCTCATGACTAGTTGTTAAGATAGTATTACTGAAAAGCAGTATCCAGCTCTTGAGCTTTAGGCTACTTGCTGATGAGGAGATTGTTATAACTGTATCCATTACATAACTGGTGTAACAGGCCAAACTATGCACCAAGGGTGGGGAAGAAGTGGCCTAGCTAGGCCAGAATCTTCCCCATTTCCACAGAAAACAGAACAAAATATACAGGGGGGGGGGGGGACTTGGAAAGTTTGGGCTAGGCCAGATTCTCCCCTGGGAAAGTTTAGACCAGGGAAAAAACGGCCTGCTACATCAGTGTGTAGTCCTCCAAGTTAACTTAGATTCAGTTGATAGCTGCTGTCAGTGTTTTTCAACCCAATAAGTCGCTTTTCATAAGACACAAGTAAGATATATGAGTGACTGTACTCAGAAGCTGGTTTAATTGCAGGTCCTGAGATGATGTCCTGATTTCTCCTCCAACTTGTAAACCTTGTTGATTAGTTATGAAAAAAAGACGAAACAAAAAACCTTCACTCTGCCTGTTGGAGGTGCAGAGCTGGTGACACCGTCCTCCTTGTCAGATTATGTTAAAGATACAGCTATGAGGCTGGAGTTGTCCCATCCCCAACATACCAGCCAAGAGTGGGAACTTCATTCATTTCTACTCCTACTCCTCTTTCTACTCCTACTCATATCAACAGATACATGGAGATTTTGGAATAACATTTCTCAAGCAGATGACTTCTGTGGAATCACCTTTTGACTATCAGACCTAGCCTTTATGAAAGGAAATCCATGCAATCTCTCCGAGCCACTGACATCTGCAAGTGATCTTATTCTTTTGTCTTCTTGTTCCCACGGAGAACTCCACAGCTATACCAACACCCAATTTTTAGATAAAACAAATACCAAGGTTTATAATGTTCAAGCCTGATAGATGAGCTCATTAGCTTAGACCTGCAGGATTCATACCGTCAAATACCATACACCCTTCATACCCAAAATATCTTTGCTTCACAGTAAACAGGAAGAAATGCAAGTTCAAAGTACCCTGGTAGTTATTTTCATGATATAGAAAACAGGTATTCAGAGAAACCGTGCAGGTTATGAAGAACACCCCTTCTACAATTAATAAAATATTATGAAGCTCAGGCCTGGTTGGTCCATTTGGCATGATCTTCAGCCCAATCCAAATGGGCCTGCTTAGAAGCCATTTTGATGTGAATGCATGTCCTCAGCAACTTGAGACCAATCTCACACAGGTTATGCACCAAGTAGAAATGTTAATGCCACTGGTAATTTGATGTGGTGTGTGGTGGCAGTCACAAATTAATGACTTCTTGTCATCTGTGTGGTGGATAACTGTTGACTATCTACATGTGGCTGGGCCATCGATCCAAATGTCTGACATTATGCCGTGTACTGCTGATCACACAAACAATACAGATGTTTGCAATATGACATTGAGGAAGAACTTTTTTTATGGATAGAGAACTACTTTGTTGCAGTAGTTGCGATGTTTCGTTGTAGAGTCTAACACTGTTATCAAGAAAATGATACACAGCATTTGCACAAGGAGAAATATATATATGACAGGTATTTGGGTTTATACAATAGAAGAGGTTGATTTACAGTGTGTTGGCATGAGGCTTGTTGTGATAAGAAATAATGATTGAAGCCAGTAGACAAAGGAGGGACATTACGAAGGTTGACTTAAGGAAGTAATATGACATTGTGTAACATATGTTATATTTGGGATTACTTTTCTAAGTAAAGTACAGATTTTAGTACTTTTTGGGTTGAGCCCCCATCCGGGATTCGAACCCACACCCTCAGAGTCAGGCACCTAATCGCCAGCACACAAAGTCAGACACCTAGACCGCTCAGCCAACGCGGCTTCCACAAAAATGGAAGTCGGACAACTGGTAGTCTAGACTGCAGGTCACTTTGTGTACCCCTCTGATAAGTGTTAATTGGTACGGCTCCCACGGCCGAAACTATGAAATACAACAATGCCATATTAGAATTATCATACATGCCATATAACATATGTTACATTTGATCACAATATCGCATTGTATTTAATATGACATTGTGTTGTCCTAGTTTTCAAGTGTACCTATGCATTAGCCTAATTTGTCAGTTGTCTTATAAGCTGAAGGGATATAAGTACATTGGGTATTTGCAATCCTGACAGTGCAACAATAACATCATGATACATCCCACAGGTTTTTAAAGATTATGAAAGTAATTAGCACACAACTGCCCTCTTCTGAATCTGATCCGGGGTAGAATAGGTCTTCAGCAACCCATGTGCTTGCCATAAAAAGGCGACTATCTTGTCGTAAGAGGCGACTAACGGGATCGGGTGGTCAGTTTCGCTGACTTGGTTGACACATGTCATCGGTTCCCAATTGCGCAGATCGATGCTCATGCAGTTGATCACTGGATTGTCTGGTCCAGACTCGATTATTTACAGACCGCCGCCATATAGCTGGAATATTGCTGAGTGCGACGTAAAACTAAACTCACTCACTCACTCACTCTTCTGAATCTCTACAGTTGCAAAATGTTGAGGTCTGCTAAATCTGACTAAAAATAAAGTCGTTCATAATTTGGTCAGTCTTATGGGTGTACATTTGTGTTAAATTATACAGGAGTAAATAGAACATTAAGAGAACAGTTCTTAGAAGTAAGAGATATTTGCATGGCTGTCTATTCTTAAGTTCAACCCAATAGGCACCATATAAACTAACAATTTTTTTGACAGTTTATGCTTTTAAATCTTTCGGCATATGGATTTACTTTCCAGTTGATTACTTGATGAAAGGCCATCTAGGTCAGCCTATCCCCTTTCCCCTCCCCTTTTCTTTTGCTGATATTATATATTTACTCTTTTTCAGACAAGAAGACGAAGCTGGTGCTTTTTTATTTATTCCAGTTGAGACTGATCAGTATCTTTTGGAGACACTAATGAAGGAAAAACTAACAGTGAAAGGACTCCTGAAGCCCAACCAGCTCTATCATCCTGATCATCAAGTCATAGTTTTCGAGTCTCCAAGTGGTAAGTGTTCCTGACATAGTGTCATGATGCAAGAATGGGTCATCTCTAATACATGGGTAATATACGTAATGAAATAACATAATTATATGAACAGTTTCTGTGTTTCCAATGAGTTGAGATTGCTAATACAATGTGACATTTAAGATTGACATCCAATCAAGGGAAAACAAAGCGCCTTTTGAGCAGCTGAACTTGATATTGGGGCTAAGATATATGCCAGATATTGGCATAATAATAATGTCTTTGTCATCAGTGTGTATTTTAAAATATCAGCTAGAAAAAGGACATATATTCACAGGCTCTTCTTACAGTAAGGTTGACTGGATCATGGACATCAAACAAAGAAAATGTCTTACCTTTATGTCTGTTTAGACCAATGATCCCTGATTCTCTCACTTCATGCTTCAATATTGTAATGTCAATTTTTAAACTTATCCTATTTCACGGTATGCACCTCTCTTCTTCTTCAACGACCATGTGTGGAAACGTGCTGTAGGCTAAGTTGATTCAAAGCTTTCTGGCCTCTAGTCACCTGACCTCTGCCCCCACTCCATAACAGGACCTGTCAATCATCTCAATAGGCGCGCAGATGGCTCAGATGATCACCTGACAGCCTGCCCATGTCATTCTCTTTCTTGTTGCTACACCAAGTGGACATGTGTTGTTCTCTCAGTTAAACATTACTTGATTGTCATTATGGGCAAATCGGATCGAAGTTCTTCTAAGAAACGCAAACATTGTGATAAATGTAACAGCAATTTTTCCACTGCTGATCCACACGCTTTTGGTGTGGATTGCATAGGGTATTGTGGCTGGTCGCATTAGTGTTGTTATTGTTCTCACCTGGATGATGATGAGTTTTCGGAGTATCGACGTGTTGCATCCAGACGTATGGCGGAAAGAGATTGTCGTAGAACTACTGAGGGGCCTTCATCTTCTAAACGTGCGAGTAGAGTAGTTCATCGATCGAAATCCCCATCCCCGGATGAGGAGTTTTTAGATGTGGCTTCAGATTCATATTTGAGTGAAAATCTACGTCATCTTTTCCATCCTCAAACGTCCAGTCCAAGATTTTTCTCTTCCGAGAGTGGTAGTGTTAACTACCTCTTCAGTGCAGTCGAGACCTTCTACTTTGGTGACGATTTCACAGACCCCTAGTTTGCCACCCTGGTTATTTCCATTGCGCCGCTTGGGTCGGGTGTTACACTTCCCTCTGCTACAGTGAGTGCGCTTCGTCAGAGCGTTCACTCTCATTCGGCGAATGCAGTCAGTTCGGCGCTTTCTGCCACAGGGATCGGTTCAGCACTTGCATCCTATGCGCCACTTTTGTCAAATTCGGCGCTTTCTCCCAATGCGGCGCTCTCATACTCCCCAGTAGTGGCTCCAGGCATGCCAATAGTATCCAGTGCGGTGCTTTCAACACCTTTTCTGTACATTGCTCCACCTGCTTATGGAGTGTCGCTTACTTCCAGTGTGCCGCTTGATACCAGAGCAGCGCTTGCCTTCCATTCACCACTTACTCCCAATGCGCCACTTACTTCCAATGCACCGCTTTCACAGAGTTGACGTTACCACCTATGCCTGGTTATCCTGTCACATCGTCAGTATCCCTTAACCTCCCTCCAAGTCCGGCGCTTCAATCTACTTTGACTCATACAGCGACAGATGTGGGTTCGGCGCTTCCTTCCGGAGCGCTGCTTCCGATGACTGCGGGATTCTCCATTAGTGAACCACCTTCTGTTGGATCCGGTCTACCGCCCAGTGCACCACTTTATACCAATGTGCTGCTAATAACTACAACCAAAGGGATATTCAGCCCTTCATGGTGAACAGTTACGTCTTCCTCCTTTGTCAGACACGAGGTCTACTATGCCTCCTGTGATTTCAACTACCCCAGTGACTACGTCTAATGATTCCTTCCAGGCCTAATTTACTGGTGTCTTGGAATCCGGCATCCGATGTTCCTGCATCTCAGTCATTTGATTTTGATTCCATTGTTCGGGTAGTGGCCTTGGCGCTGGGTCAGCAACCTCCAGTCACGTCTACGATCGCTCAGTCAGCTGGCCCTGCCGACTGTGCCCTTTCAATCTTTGGATGAAGCCCTCCCGTAAGCCACGCCTTCTCCCACTTCGGATGGTAATTCAGTGTCTGATGTCAGTGTTGATGGTGTCGACACATCTCAGTTGCTGGTGTTGATTGTTAAAAACCCACATTTGCCACGAAGTACTTCGCCATCGGATCTTCTGACTTGCTTTGATATGAAACCGGATGACATTTCCTCCTCGTCCCTGTATTACTCAGCTTGCGGCTTCCCTAGATGAAGCGTTTGACAACCTTCGGAAAGTCAAGGATGTTTTTTCGGAGCCTTGTTTTAACTTGGCGTCTTTGCATGTCCATGGGTCCTCAACATTGATTGCATCCCCTCCTGTGGATGATGACATTACATTATTGGGGATGAAACAGAGAGCATATTCTCCTTTCTTCGTGGAAGACCGGGAACTGTCACATTTGGATGATCTTGCGAATGGCATCCCTCAACATGGTGTTAACAGCGAGAGAAGCAGTGGCCATGTCTGTATCCCATGCAGTCTCTCCTCAACAAGCTTATGTCCGGGCCTCGATGGTTTTATTGCAAGGACAATTCCAAACTATTTTGGTTCAGCTGGCTCACTTCTTTGCTTACCTCACAGCAGTCCGACGTAGGGGTCTTCTTCACTTGTCCACCTAGGAGGATAGATTTTAGATTTCTGGTTGTTATATTTTTTGTGTGTTTCCATGGCAGTAAGTTTGACTTTGACTGAGATTAGTGCTGGTGCTCTTTTCCGAAGCAGAACTTTAAGACTGTTCAATATTTCTTTACCAAACTTCTCACATAGATAGTTCTGGTGGTGAACTGGTGCCTTTTGGTAGTTTTGGATTTGTAAATAAATTTTTGGGGGCGTTTCCATGGCAACAAGTTTGACTTTGACTGAAATTCGTGTTGGTGCACTTTTCTGGAGAAGAATTTAAAAACCATTCAATATTTCTTTACCAAACTTCTCACATAGATAGGTCTGGTGGTGAACTGTTGCCTTTTGGTAGTTTTGGATTTCTCAGATTATAATATTTCTTGGCGTTTCCATGGCAGCAAGTTTGACTTTGATTTGAACACTAACCGTGAATGCTAAATATGAATATTCTGTCTCAGAATGCTCTGTCTCGTTACTCACACTTTTTGCAGTATCCCTGTTCTGGGAAACTTTAGTATCATGTGTTGAACTTTTGCATATGTCACACCATCTGCCTTGTTTCATGTTTCAACTTGAATAATACTTCTTCGCTCGCTGTGTCTGTTGCTGATTCGTATTTCTGCACTCTGATGATCTATGTCCTGGCTTTCCACATGAATAACACTTGAAGGTCATTATACTGTCTTCACCCTTACGTGTATATGTCAGTCTCTTCATAACTCTGCAGAGCCGTTTTAATCTCAGAAAAAGTCATGGGCTTATCTTTTTGTGTTATCATTGTAGCAAAGGTTTTATAAGAAGAAGGTAATCCTTTAAGTACCATTGCTATCAAGAGGCTATCTCTAATTGTCTCACCTGCCACTTTTAAAGAATTCGCGGCTGTGTCCCCCTTGATTACATAGTCAGTTGTGCACTCTGTTCCCACCATCAACGAGGTAAGTTCTGTGTACAGTGAAATCACACGTGGTTTTCTGCTTCCCAATAGTGTTCTCTTAGAATGTTCAATGCTTTTCTCCCATTGTCCTTCGCGTCCCTCATTACAAGGCCTAGGCTTCTGTCAGCTAAGCACTGTACGAATTCGGCAAAAGCATCAGCATTCTTGCTGGCAGAGGGGCTTTCTGATGACTCTTGGGCCGGTAACATTACGTCGTACAATTTCTGTAACTGCATGTGTCCGAGGACTTTTACCTCCCATTATTCGTATTTCGCTTCATCTCAACGAACATCAAACGTTGTCTGGGCCCACAACCTGTTGACATCTTGCTTGTCATTCATGAATGACAGAGGCATCCAAGTTGGGGTAAAAATTTAATAAAGCCTTTCACATCAGTTGACGGTTACATTTGAACTGAGCATGGGAAACACATGTACAGGCACTTCCATTAAAGATAAAAGGGAGTTAATTGTTTTTGTCTTTTACATGCCACTAAAAACAATAAATGAGAAAGTTTCTTATGCGTACATACAATATCCACAAAGCAATATAACTGCAGTTTACTCTAACATAGTCCAACATGATTACTCTAGTGTTATGTCTTTAACACTTTGGCACTTTGCGAATAACATAACTGTAACCGGCAAAGATTATATGTATATGTATCATGTATTCATCAATATACATGGAAGCCATATATATCTTCAGCTGACAAAGAAAAGTGTTCGATGTCACCTGTCTTTGTGACAACCTAATATTGTGGTAGGTTTGGGATACTATAACTCGTTTCTCAACTAGCCAGATAAATATGTTTCATTTGTTTCACATGAGGCATAAAGACTCTTTGGTCAGCTGAGACTGCACATGTGGCAACAATTTTCATGATGTTCCTAAAAAAATCCATTTAATTTGAAAACAATATAATCAGTAATCATTGTATTGATGGCTAACCCTTTGAACAAATTCTATAGTTTTGACATAAGCACTTTACACAAAGATATTGATGTGTTCCGTCTAGATCTTTTCAAGTAAATCTACATCCACATATGCTTACTTTTGACAGATCCAAGATAACATTGATTTATCAATCAACTTCTTACTAGTTATTCCTTTTGTTGATGGTTATTTTTTTGTAATTCTCTTGTGGTGGTGTAACACCACATCAGACCTGAACTTATCAGGCAATCATGGATTGAGTAATTTTAGTATTTACATGTCTTTTGTGCACACAGTTTGCTAAAGAACACCCACAACACTGTTGAGGGGAAATTCCTTTGTCTGGGTGGTGTTACCTCTAATTTAATGTAGTAAATTCATTAACTGACCTTCAAGTCATTAACGACTAATAAACAGGTGTAGTGTTATAACTAGAAACATGGATGAATTGTTGTATTGTTTGCAGTTTAGTAGCCTAAAAAATAATGGCTGTTGATGTATGAATAGGACCTTTGTTGTTGTAATAGGTGCCTTTATTTGCTGTAGGCTAAAGTTAATAATTGAACAAATACATTTAGGGGATAACTGTGTTTGACGAACAGGGGATGTATACCATTGGTTATATAGCCGCAAATTTAGTTATATCGGAGATGCGTTAGCGTCACATCTCCATAATGACGTCATAAATCTTGTTTCATGACACAGTGTTGGGTCAACAGCCCATTGCGAGAAAGTTGTTTGAACTTAAAATTATATTTATTATACTGTTTTGTCTTTTTTTAACACAAATTCCACCCATTTTCGCTGGATAGGGGAGTTACATTTGACCTATGGCTTCTGCAGTGACAGTGCCCTGAAAATCAGAGTTACCCCAATAGTGTAGCAATACATTGAAAGGATTTGGTGAATCGGTTTTCAAATTGTGACCATACATGCTGATTATACGGTCTGAAGTTTATAGCATTGACCAATCAGAACTTGTGTTACATACTAAGCTGAATTAGAATTACTTTTATGGTGTTTTTCTATTTTGCCTTGACCCCAAATTCAAATTTTAAAACTTACATTATTTACTTTCTCTTGCTCTTGTGACCGTCAAATGGAAATGACCTGGGGAAAAAAGATACCAACCTCTTGTAACACCACACCCGAACAAACCCCTGCTCTTCCAATGGCAATTATGTATTTCTACAAATGATGTATTTCCATACATAAAACCTATCCTGCCCTGTTCAAAGTAGACAAAAACCTTCAAAGATTTAACCTACCGATACCTACCAATGCTGAGTCTGCCAAAAAATTATCTTCCCACCCCACACTTAAACATAGAGGCAAACCTACTGTGAAAATAACCACTGAGTCACCATTAGTGAGTATTGTTTGTTTAAATGAGGAGCAATGAGCCCAGGATGCGACAGCAGTTCATTTGTGTCATGGTTTGCTCACTTGAAGTCAGGTGTTCACCTTAAGATGGGAAGAGTTTCTTTGCAAAGGCAATAGTTACATATCAAACAATAGTGACTTTCCTTATTCCAGGCAGCAAATCCATGTAGAAGAAGACACGCTGAGGCATCTAACATCAACAAAAATCACTTCACCAGGCTTTGTGTGCATCTTGTGTCCAACATTGTATGCAAGGGGCAGCCAGCAACAAATCAATCAACATCCTATGTATCTCCTAATGGTGTACAAAAGATGTTGATCAACTAATGTGTACCATACTACCACATGGTGCTAAACAAAAGCTCAGCAAAGATTTTCAATGTTGTCACTTGGAGACACATGAACCAATCATATTCTCCCTACTAGTGCACTCAAAGTATTAGGCAGTTAAATATTATTGTCTGTGCCACTTGATGGCATCTAGTGAAAATATGAATGTTTATCCCCACGGCATGTAATGCGTTGGGATATAGTCGTCGCCTCGTCCGTCCGTAATCATTTTGTTTCCAGAGCATAACTCAAGGACCGTTCGATATTTTTCCCCAAAAAATGGTAGATATGTCAAACATAACCTAAGGTGGTGCCTTTTGCCATTTTCAGATTATTGTCATTTTTATTTTTCCCGGTTTCCATGGAAACCATTCGGACTTAGTCCCCAAAGTGAGGGGTGGGCTTCGTTTCAGGAGCGTAACTCAATAACCGTTCTATATTTTGTAACAAAACTTGGTAGATATATCAAACAGAACCTTAAGTGGTGCCTTTTGCTATTTGCAGATTTTTGGCATTTTTATTTTTCCCGATTTCCATGGAAACGATTCGGACTTAGTCTCTAAAGGGAGGGGTGGGTTTCGTTTCCGGAGCACAACTCAAGAACCGTTAAATATATTTCAACAAAACTTGGTAGATATATTGAACAGAACCTTAAATGGTGCCTTTTGCTATTTGCAGATTTTTGGCATTTTTATTTTGCCCTGTTCTTAGTTCCAAAAGGGGGGGGTGGGCTTCGTTTCCGGAGCACAACTCGAAAACTTCTTAATATCTTTCAGCAAAACTTGGCAGATATGTGAGGCAGATCCCAAAGTGGTGCCTTTTGCTATTTGCAGATTTTTGTCATTTTTATTTTTCTTGGTTTCCATGGAAACGATTTAGACTTAGTGAGTGAGTGAGTGAGTTTAGTTTTACGCCGCACTCAGCAATATTCCAGCTATATGGCGGCAGTCTGTAATTAATCGAGTCTGGACCAGACAATCCAGTGATCAATAGCATGAGCATCGATCTGCGCAATTGGGAACCGATGACATGTGTCAACCAAGTCAGCGAAACTGACCACCCGATCCCGTTAGTTGCCTCTTACGACAAGATAGTCGCTTTTTATGGCAAGCACATGGGTTGCTGAAGACCTATTCTACCCCGGATCTTCACGGGTCATTTAGACTTAGTCTCAAAAGGGAGGGGTGGGTTTCGTTTCAAAAACTTCTTAATATCTTTCAGTAAAACTTGGCAGCTATGTGAGGCAGATCTTGAAGTGGTGCCTTTTGCTATTTGCAGATTTTTGTCATTTATGTTTTTCATCATTTCCATGGAAACGATTTGCACTTAGTGTAAAATCAAGCTGGACTTTAAGTAACTGTTAGATGATTTGTTCTTTCAAAGATGTGGGGGCCGGGAGGATATGTAATCTTCTGATGACTCTTCTTTTATAGGGTATTGAATCCCAAAATACAATACTTATGCCAATGGTGTGATGGAGGTAGGATATTCACAGGAATTTTACCCCATTCACTACACTGCCCATTCAGTTAACAAACGCATACCATCTTCATCATGGCAAATGATGGCACATTTTATCATTATAACATTTAACTCACTATTAATGTACCTACTGTACAGCATGTTATGCCTTGTAACTATTTTATATTCTTTGTTCCAGATGCAGCTCAGGCAAAAGAATCATTGGCCAAATTTAAGTCGAATTTGTTGCCATGGAAACGCCAAAACTATTTTATTCAGAATTCCAAAATTACCAGAAGGCACCAGTACACCACCAGATCTATGTATGTGTCAAGTTTGGTGAAGAAATATTGAACGGTTTTAGAGTTCTGCTCCGGAAAAGAGCACTACCACTAATTTCAGTCGAAGTCGAATTTGTTGCCATGGAAACGCCAAAACTATTTTATTCAGAGTTCCAAAATTACCAAAAGGCACCAGTACACCACCAGATCTATGTATGTGCCAAGTTTGGTGAAGAAATATTGAACGGTTTTAGAGTTCTGCTCCGGAAAAGACAAATGTGCACGGACGGACGGACGCCCGCACGCACTGACGGAGTCCATTTTAATACCCCCTGCAAAACCCGTTGCGGGGGATAATAAAATATTTATGTGTGTTCTTGCATGTGTACCTTCAAGGCTCTGTACTCGTCACGATATGGCTGAAATATTGCCGATGTGACGTTAAATATTAACTCACTCACCACTCAAGGCTCTGTATCTTGTTTAAAGTTCATTTAAATCTGTTAAATTAAGATCAAATTACAGTGGATATTAAGGTAAAATTAATTGATGACATATTTTATCATTTCGATAAAGTAAACTTGTTTGTTCACTGAGGAAGCTAAGCGCTTTGCTTTTAGCCAAAATAAAGCAGCTGAAAAAACAGTCTTACAAATCTGTACCATATCAGGTGCGCATGTGTAACATTCTTGATTAGAGAAGAAAATTAACCTAGAAACATGTACACTGTTTAAATTATGATTCACTTACAATCATTGTCTGCTATATTTGTTCTATTCCACATTCATATCAGTGAGGGGCGGTGGGGTAGCCTAGTGGTTAAAGCGTTGGCTCGTCACGCCGAAGACCCGGGTTCGATTCCCCACATGGGCACAATGTGTTAAGCCCATTTCTGGTGTCCCCCGCCGTGATATTGCTGGAATATTGCTAAAAGCGGCGTAACTAAACTCAGTCAGTCAGTCAGTCAGTCAGTCAGTCATATCAGTGAATGCTTATTATCATATAAATACAGCCTACAAGGAAACTGCCACTGCCTGTACTCAATTAGATATGCCTAATCTGACTCAGTTACAAGTGATAATTATGGTACTTTGAAGATAATAAAATTTCTTCAAGCTGAAGAAAAAGAAGAATATTGCTGTTATTTCCTCTTATATTCAGTACTTTAGGCACTAAAGTACCTTTCAGTTCTTGGAGAGTATTTTAAATAATGATGGTTAGGGTAAAGCAAGGTTTGACACACTAATCAAATTTACTTCACATAATTTCTCAAATGTTGTAACACTGGTCAATAGTTCCCTTGCTTGAAGTTTGATGTGACTGAGTAAACAATGGCATGATGGGAGAGTTTCTTTTAAAGGATTTCGTCACAGTTCATAACTGTCATAACCCCATGTAGGAGTTTTGGGAGACAACCTTTAAAATACAACCCTTGGGAACTGTACAAAACTTAACAATTGATGCAACTACCCCAGTTGTCTCCCCAAATCCCGACATCCCATAGCCCCTACAGCCGAATACCTTTACAATTAGTTAAAACAACACGTGGCATTTACCTGTCTGGCATAATGAAATAACTGACCCAAAGGAGAAATTACAGGAGTATACACTGTGAGATTAAGCTCACAGTGTACAGATGAGAAGGGAACAAGAGTGTGCTGTTTTTATTAGGGTTTAATAATTCATTTTAAATAATTGAGATGAATTAAATATTGAACTAGTATTTTTAGCTTCCTGATGTACATAGTGAGTAGACATATTTTGCAAATCGAAATAATATCAGTTGTAAAAGTGTTGGAGATAGTAAGCTGGGATAAATAATTTGAGCATATACAAGGGGCATTCAAAAAGTAGTCAGCCTAACTATATTCACGACGTCCAATGTTTGTAAAGCTTTCATTTTATTTTGAAGAAATTATTTAGCAAAGCCATATCCAAAATTTCACATATCATAACACACTGGGGTATATTATTTCTTTAAAAAATTGCAAAAAATGAAAAACGGTCATTTGGTACCTCTTGGATAATGGTATGCCTTGAGATAATATCATGTAACGTGTTCAGTATAGTATTGGATGACTACTCGTCATAATCAACATTCAAAGATTTGGATTGTTATCCCCCGCCGCGCATTTAGTGCGAAGAGGGGGATATAGTATTAGGCTCCGTCCGTCCATCCATACGAATTGGAATATCTTAAGAACCATTGACTGGATTCTTTTCATATTTGGTACCTAGGTTTATCACACTATAAGAAAGGTTTTTGTGACACTATAAGTCATGTTTGGTGACCTTGACCTTCATTTAAAGGTCACAGGGGAACTTTAACGTTTTACTCTCGTCAGCGAGATATCTCAAGAACCGTTCACTGGATTTTACACTTAATGTTCAAGGTTACGACAACACTTTAAAGATTTCAGCATGTTAACCTGCATGTACAGATTGTCAGCAAGATATCTCAAGAACCATTCACTGGACTTTCTTCATGTATGACACCAAGCTTCATCTAGGGAAGTTGCAAGTTCCAGTCAATTTTGGTGACCTTCACTTAATTTTCAAGGTCACGGTGACACTTTGAAGATTTCAGCATGTTAAACTGCATGTTAAAATCGTCAGCGAGATATCTCAAGAACAGTTCACTGGATTTTCTTCATAGACTTTCAAGACTTCCCCCTTGAATGTTTTTCAATAAGCAATTTCTTTATTACTATTTTTACATATTTCATACACTAAGACATTCATGTCAGGTCAAAGTGAGTCTTGAACATATTTGTGTGTTTAAACAACTACAGAGCAAGATATCAAGAAAGGTTGACTGGTCATGTTTTCGTTGACATTTAACTTTATCTTACATTAAGACCTTCACTTTCATTACTTTTTAAGTTTGATTTGATAATTTGCAGCAGAGGATTATGTCACCTTAGTGACAATGCTTGTTTTATTTACATTTAGACTGGGGCTGTTTTCAAGGATACCCCCATTTTGATCCAGATATTCAAGCTTGATTCAAGCAGACTTCTGCCTATCTCAAACACACAAAATATTTCTTGCATATTTTGTTTCTTGAAGTTTGTGATGCATTTATTGCAGATTTTTGCGTTATTGGGGGGTACCAGGGTAAAAAGTCACACAAAATGGGTATCATGAGGCTCAATTTACTTGAGGTTGACAGATAATATGTAGAAAAATAAACCATAGAAACATTTATCATGTTATGACATATATGATATTTAATGAAACCTCAAAGTTCAATAATATTGAACTTTTGTTACAATATATTTGTTATCATCCATTAAAACCATTCTCTCAAACTCTTAGTTTGGTTATTGCTTATTAAAATCATTCTCTCAATTGCTAAGTGTTTGGGCTGGTCCATTGTATGAAATAGGTAACAGGCAGGAAATAAGCAGTGTACTGGACCATGAATTTTGTTGTTATAAGCGTAGGGGTTATGGGTTGTAGGGGTTTGGGGAGGTTACCATTTCAGACATGAGCCATCAATCTAGGTTAATTAACTTGGTGAAAATGATAAGTCACATATGACAAATTAATGACAAATTATGTCTTTGACTTTTAGCTGCTATTTTTTATGTAATTAATAACTTTGAAGGATGAAATTCTATGACAAACTTTATGTAAGTATTGCAATATTTATGACGTATAGATTCAGTTTTCATATTTATAGTATGTAATCATCATACTAAGGGGTTGAGCCTGCCTTTCTGCTCGTGCATAATATATATGACATTCCTTAATTTCTACATTGTATATCAATAAATGATTAGGATATTAGCATCAGTTCCAAAGTACCTTTCATAGTTGCTTTTTGCATTACAAATCTCACACGTATGTATGCACGCATGCACTAACACACATATGTACATAAACAACAAGTCTCCATAAGAGATTTTCAATGGCCTGTGTTGAATCCTCTACCGTTAATATATCACTGCCATGAATCCTGGATTGCAAGACTTTTAAAATTTTCCCTGACTGCTAATGTTCATTTCAAGGCATCAATAACAGTACTTTATTTGTAAATCTGCTGTAAATATTATGTTAAATTTTATGTTAACAACTCTGAATGAGAATTTAATTGAAATTGAAAAAATACTTAAAGGTCACATGCAACCAAAAAATCAAACATAATTCAAACACAATTATCACTTCTTCATGACATAATATGCATTGCTGATTATGAAAAAAACAAATAAACAAAATTATAAGCGTATAATCGCAAATCAAAAGTGCAATATATTTTGTACTTGGCTTTACCTCTCTTGAAACGAAGCAGCCGGGATACCGAACCCAGTCAGAGTGGGTGGGTGTGCACTCAAGTGTAACGGCTGGTTTATTTGCAGATGCCGCCCTCACAGCTCATTGTGTGTATATATATAGAGATGTTGGGTTTTGTAAATACATGCTCATTTTTTGTGTATAACATTTTGCAATCAACAGACATCATAACATGTCATGTGTCACACCTGCCTATCTGTGTAATTACATAATGTGACAGAGACCAAACTCGGGCCATAAATCAATGCGTTTTGTTTATGGTGTATAGCCTGATTGGTGTTAAGTTCAAATTGCATGTGGTCAGTGATCGCAGTTGTGTGTTGAATATTGTCATTAGCAGACAGGCAGGCAGACACACAGGTGTCAATAAAACAAGACATTGAGTTTTGTCTGTGACAACGACATATCTATATCACAGTTAGAAATTCTGTCAACGCTAAATAATGACATTGCTTTTAAGTATCAAACTGAGAAAGTGACTCGGTAAGAAGAACGTGCAGTGTGGTGAAATAGACAAATGAAATTATATAAACAGTTTATTTACTGTCATAACATATAAAAAGCTCGCACCTGTGAGATATCAACAAAACATGAAAACAGCTCACACCAAAGCCTTCACCGAGTATTCACCAGACAGCCCGCTTCCAAGTTGCGCGAACCTATTTTCGGGGGAAAATTAGTGAATCGTTTGAACTCTGATTTCGCGGGGTTTTTTTCATTGCGTTATTTTTCAACTTTATAACTTGAATTTGCATTTTTGATGATATGTTTCGGTGCGTCCATACCGAAAGGTATCAGAATCTGCAAAGTTGTGTTTTACGTTGCATGTGACCTTTAACAAACAAAGTCCATAAAAGGTAAAAATTTGTGGATGTCAGCTTCTTTATTCCTAATAAAGACGTTGACATCTATAAATTCACATCTTTTATGAGGATTGCTTCTAAATGCCATTCAAATGCTTGAAACATATGCTATATATTAAACACTGATGTTACAACATGATGCTCTCGTAACTATTTGTACTGATCAGTTGATATGCTATTTCCAACGACATTAAGATATGTGTTTGTAGGAATGTAATGAAATTTGTGGGAGCCATTGATTACATAGTTCATGCAAATCCACAGTACAGAGAGAAGTGATTAAATGTTTGTCAGTAGGTTGGTACATTAATATTTGTTAATGAAGTGAACTTATTATTTGAAGATAAAGATTATAAAAGGTAACAAAAAATCATACACAATCATTACTTTTAAATTCGCAATGTATATCTCGAAAAAGTTGCCTCTAAAGTTTGTAAACATAGGTCCATAGGCCCATGATTAAAGGTGTCTGCAAATTCCTGAATGTCTTTAATCTCCCAGGGTTGCAAATGGTATGTGATATCCCTCATTGAAGACTATACTTTTGAATTTGGTAATGAGGTAGAAGAATTTGACAAGAATATTAAAATGTCATTAAGATATTTGTTTCGAACAATGTCACTGTTTTACAGTTGACCTGCTTATTGCCAAATGAAATTTTGCCAATCAAGGCAAGCATTCTTCAAGAAGGTGTTTCTTTCTTATGGTGGACCCGTGATCCCCAGAAACCTTGACTAAACATTTATGATGCTTTTAGATATTTTTTTTTATACTGTCTTATTTATGAGCCTAAAATTTCTTATGCCCTGGAATCAAGTTGGATTGATCACTCTTGAACAAGTTTGTAAGAGCTGGGAGGGATTGGTCATCATTTGTTGGCTCTTGTTCTGTTAAAATTGTCGTCATTTTTTTACAGATGATACTTTGTGAATATGAAGTCTATAATTTACTAAGCCTTTTCTGTTTTATTTCTTTGCAGTTATCAAGGAACGCTACCCTTGCATTATGCCAAGAGGAAAATGAAAAGATTGATATGAAAGATTTCGAGTTTGCAACTGGAATAACACTGACAGAAGATCCTACCCGTGTTCATGGCAACTTTGTTCAAATTATTGCAGCACACAAGTTTCTTGATGAGATGTTTCCATCAGCAACATCTCAAGTTGTGGTTTCAAAGCAAACCCCCACTCATAAAAACACAAAAGATTTGGACAAAATGGAAGAGATGAGTGGCATTCAGTTCAGGGCAGCCATGCATTTGATTGGAGCATCTGAAGTAGAAAAAGCAGTTTCAGAGAAACATGGTAGTGCAGAACAAATTTCTGTGTTATTTCATGACAACACTGGCGCAAATCAGTTAAAACAGCGAATACTTGGTTTTAATACTGAAACTGTTGAAATACATGGGAAAATTGATACAAACAAGGACATGGTGGTTAATAATCCACTTGAACACTCATCTACACCCGAGCAAAGGATAGATCAACCAGATAATCAGGTATTCAAAGTCGGTTCTGTCAGCGCCCTTGTTTACTCAGCAGACATAACAACACTGAAGGTTGATGCAATTGTCAATGCTGCAAACGGCAATCTGAGTCATGGAAGTGGAGTTGCCAGAGCTATACGTGATGCTGCTGGGGATGCTTTAGATGATGAAGGAAGACGGTATGTTCACAACAATGGCCCCATCCCTGTATCTGGTGTGGTAAGAACAACAGCAGGCAGAATGCCATGTAGGATGGTACTTCATGCAGTGGGACCAGCCTGGTATGACTATAAGGATTATGACAAGAGGAGGTGTGAAGATGACCTGTGCAAGACCATCCTGCGATGCCTTATTGAAGCTACTAATGCAGGAGCTGCCATAGTGGCAATACCAGCAATAAGTTCAGGTCAGTCCAACTGGTGTTGATGAGGATGGTGGAAATATTAATATGTCACAAGAACATTTTTATATATGTTGAAGAATATGTATGTTGGGGATCGTTGGATATTACCTAGTTGTCAAAGCATTGGTACTATGTGTGTAATACTGGTGTGTCCAGACTAAGATATCGATATTGCTGGAATATTGCTGCAATCACAATGAAACCATACTCAGTAACTAATATCTCGATCCATATCTTGTCCACAGACTTTTTGAGCAACTGATGAATTAAGGACTTACTAATTTATACACAAAGAACTCTTGCTTTAAGCACACCATACCATAATGTAAACATATTCTGTTTTATACTGTTGAAAGAAAAAGTTATATTACCGTATATAATGATGTGTATACAGTGTTCCTGTTAGATGATTTGACCACCAGGTCTCATTACTACATATATGTTTTTCTTTTTCTTGTAGGTATATTTCGTGTACCAAAGCAAAAGTGTTGTGATGCCTATGTAAGAGCAACAAAACTATTTGGTATGTGGACGGGCAGCAAGAAATGTTTGATAGAAGTTCACTATGTTGATAAGAGTGAAAGCATGCTTCAAATGATAGCCACAACATTCTCACAATCCAAGCATTCAATGATCACACCAAAACCTGATGAGGAAAGATTTATGAAAGAATACATGCAACAAGGAGTTCGTCAGCGTAGTAGAAGCAGAGGCAGACAAACTTCATCTAGCCCACAAGGAGGTCAAACGACTCATGAATCACATGCTGTTTCTGCTGTCGAAGCATCCTACACATACAGTGTTGATGGAAAAGGAGTGGTGAAGTTGTACACAGGAGATATAGTGAAAACCAGTGCTGATGCTCTTGTCACCTGGGAAAACACTGCCATCCAGCCAATTACCGGTGCCTCCAAAGCTGTCAGAGAAGCAACAGGACACATAAAATTACAGGGCATGCAGAAAGATTTGTTGAGTGTTAGTAGTACTCATGCAGGAAATATGAGAGATAAAAAACATATCATTCATGCCATTGTGCCTGTTTCCTCCTTCTCACTGCATGATCTAAAAACACTTCTGAAAAGAATATTGCAAACGTCATGTGGAACTGATGCTTCAGCTGCACTTACTCCATTGACTTTCAACCAAGGTAATCTGAAGTTACATTTATTATTTGTCTGATACCCAGTGCATTGATATTAAGATACTTTGATCCACAAATGCATATTCATGCTTGACAGGTAGGACTTTTGCTCCTTTACAAATAGGTAGGAGGGGTTAGGGAATTCCAGTGTTTGATGTTGTCCTTTATGATTTGTGGATGGATTGTATTAAGTTTAAAGATCCATTCCTTTTCTCGTTTGTTTAATCTGTTACTGCAAGTGTCCTGTTCAGTGCCTTGCTTAGCTGAAAAAGGATGTCATTCAGACAAACAATCTTGCATTGATGAGATAAAAGCAACTAGGCTTTGAGGGTTCTTGGTAAAAGTCCATTTAATATTTTGGATGTAATATCTTTTGTGGAGATCTTGGTAAAGAGTTTTAACTTTGTTTGTAAAATCAGTGGTTGGTCATGGTTTGCTGTGTAATAGGTATTCTAATCAGGCAATTCATGTGTGAGGATCACAACTATGGAACTTTTGTCAGCAATTTTTATGGTGGTATTTCTAGGGATTTTTCAAAATATTAATGACAGTTCAGCTTTGGCATGATCCATGAAAATTTATCAGCATGGCTGACACTCTTTCTAGGACTTACGTAATATGATAACTTTCCAACTTTTGGGTCGGGTTAGGGAATTGCTGATTTTGAAACTTTTCATGAAAGACCTCAGTAAGAGATTGCTCCCTTGTCTGGTTCCTGAGGCAGAGGCTTTGGCAATCTTGTGGGACAGAATTCTGGGATAAGATTTGCCCACCTAGCAGTCATAGAAAGATTCATTTGCTTCACTACTCAATATTCCTAACACCTGTAGCTTAACCAGCCAGTCTTTGTTGATAATATTTGAATTAATGATGCCTCAACCTCTACAACTGTCAGCTTCAAAGCATTTCTATGAGTGCCAAAATGAGAAAGTTGCCACAACAATGTAAAAAATATCCATCCTCACATCAGGATATTATTAAACAATCCCTGTGAAGATCAGGGTTAATTGGTCTTCAGCAGCGCATGCTTGTCATAACAGGCAACTAAGCGGATCAGGTGGTTAGGCTCACTGACTTGGTAGACGCATGCCATCGCATCCCAATTGTGTAGATTGATGCTCATGCTATTGATCACTTGATTTTCTTGTCTAGACTCTATTATTTACAAACCGCCGCCCTATAGATGGAATATTCCTGAGTTAAGCAACAAACAAACTTAGTGGAACAGATTCTAACTCAGGAGACCTAGCCTTGGAATCCTGTCTCAAACTTTGCTTATTCCAAATATTCCAATTTCTTTCCTTTATCTTGGTAAAGAACAAACAAGGTAAAGATCAGTTGTAACTGTTGTTTGATCTGGAGACTGTTAGCGATGTCACATAAAATAGAAGTCACATCATAATGAACCGGAGTTTCTCATAAGAAGGTCTAGCAGTGACAGCATAATAGGCCAGAAGTTGCTTTATATGGACCAGTAAAGACATCATTGGCTGGAAGTGATATCATAATTCACAGGAAGTGATGTCTAATGTCCGGAAGTGATAGCAAGGAGTTGGTTATTAAAAATGATTTTATTTATTGGAACATTCTGTCCAAGTTCTTCATCCCAATTCCTATTAAGGTCTTTGTGGTTCATGTTTTTAAGGGGAAGATACACTGACATGTATGCCTACATAGATACAAATAGGCGTACATGTCAGTTTCACTTTGCATCTGTATAAGTCAGAGCTTACTTGTCCATAGTAGGTTTCTGGACAGAAATATACCAGAGTGAAGGTTGCATGATAATTAGAAACAATTATATATATCATATATACATATAATATATATCAGATTTGTAAACTTACCTCTATTACATCTTGTACAAGATATATATGTCTTTGTTTGGGAATATACTTGGAACCATACAGGATTTGGAAGCACACATCACACTTAAGACTGAGTTCAATATGCTTTAAGTTAGAGCTACTAGACTGACTTGAACAGGAACGACTCATGTCAGAAGTGAAGACAAGTGAATCCAAAGAAATTTGGTAGAATTTGAATAAACAGGTGCCAATTCTTCCTCTTGATCATAAATAAAAGGCTTTACCCAAGTTGAGAACGAAATCCTGTCTTTAGTATTTGGAGTAAGAAAATTGATTAATATCTTTTTTTTAGTATATTTGCTCCTGTATAAATTCTTTGACCAAAGAAAGGAGTGCCCTCATTGGAGGCTGCATGAATGCAGAGATGAACCCAATATTATATGCTTATACATGCAACATTGCATTCAGAAGACAAAAGCACATGGGAATGCTAATATTTGTTGCAATTACCAGTGCAGAGTGTGGAAGAGGCAAAGCAAAGTGGAGTATACCATTTTACACACATTGATGTTCTTCACAAAACAGCCAAGACCTCATGCCAGACAGCAGGGTTTGACACTAAGGGACAATTCTGAACGACATTGTGTAGTATATAGCTGATGTGGTCTAGTTAAAAATCATGCCTGGCTTGACTGATCATGCAGATATTTAATGAACACTGTTTCAAATAAGGTCAGGTCTAGTAAATTTTAAGACCCACTAACCCTCTGGCCTTGTTAACGTCAAACCCTGTCACAGAGAGATCCTATACAGTTGCATTTTACTCTAATCAGATGGCCAACAAAGATGTCTCTACCAGATCTGAATACTAGTATTTTGGGTGACAAATTCAACTCTCAGCTGAACAAGGTGTGATACTATAGCGACTATATAGTGGTACCAATGTCCCTGTGCCATAGAACAAAAAAACATAATTTTTCCTTATCCTGACTCATGCTCTTTTTGCTTGTCTTCTTCTTCTTGCAAACATAGTGGAACACTTGTGTCTCCCTAATTGAAGCTCCCTTCAATTTAAAATCACTAATCAATGCTCACCAAGAGTTGCCTCTCTTTGCCCCTTTTGGCGGGAAAGGTGGCGCCACTCTCTCCTTCTTTGCCCAGTGAGCAGGATGTGAGAGCGCCTGTGTCTCCCTACGGCACTATATCCTTTGATTATTCTTACTTAGTTACCTCTACAAGTCTCTTATAGAGGTTTAGCTAGTATCCTTCAACAATATGGTTTGATATTTATTCGTATTTACTTGTATTTACTGCTGTTTATTCGCGGTTTACGCCGTGATTGTTCAGTACATTACGTTGATGAAAATCTGTACTGTTTGCAAGTTACGTTTTTCTGCTGCTGATCCGCATTTAATATGCCCTAGCGGTACTGTACCATGTGCTTTCAGTCGACATTGCAGTTTCTGTATTAATTTATCTCATTCTGCTTTTAACAAATATTTATTTTGCATCCTGAGACGCACAGCAGATAGGTCACGTAAACAGAGTCTAGGCATGGCTAATGCTACAGAACCCCTCGCAAGTCAACTGCTGTCGGACGACCCCCTCCCGTCTGGTGTTCCGCTGGAGTTAGCCTCAGAGGAGAGGCGTTGGGACGCAGTCCGCCGTCTCCAAGAAGCGTCCTGCGTCACCAGACCTCCCGTCATCGCAGCCTAAGACAAAGAGGGCATATACGTCACAACGCAGACTCCTCACCCCCAGGGCAGCGTCTACTACCAAGGGGAAAACAACAAGAACCGAGATTGTTCCCGCCGCAGAACAGGGACTGTATGATGAGCAGCTGCTCATCATACCTGATGTTCATCGCAAGGAATGACCGGTGTCAGCTACAGTGACGTCAGCGCAGATTCTCAATCAGCCCGATGTATCAACGCTGAGGACTGACGATCTTCCCATGGGTCCCGTCGCTACCAACGCAGATAGGGCAGCTACTACAACTTCGCAGACCATCCCGGGCGACCTGGTTCAACAGGTTATGAAGTTGATGGAAGACCGCTACGGACTGGAGAAGAAACAACCAGCCCAGGACCTGAGCCTTCACGAAGGCTCCACCGCAGACGTCACCCCTGAGGGACCCCCCGTCAACGTAGCGGCTGCTACCAAGTCACCAGTGAGGGACCAGCCTGCGCGAAAGACGTCACAGTTTACCTCTGCGAAGGACCAAGACGATCAGAGTTCGTCACCAGCCTCGGACTCTGATGATCAACATTCGCGAAGGCGTTCGCGAAGAAGGATCCTCTCATCCCCGGACTGTGCCTCGGACCACCAGCCTTCGCAAAGGCCTTCGCGAAGGTCAAGTCGTCACTCCCCAGGACCGGACTCAGATGAAGCTTCGCGAAGGTCTTAGCGAAGGACTCCAGTTACAGACTCCAAGTCATCTTCGTCTAGAAGGTCATCGAGGGATTCCCCAAAAGCTTCGCGAAGCTATCGTCGTTCACCACAACGTAGATCTCCGCAAAGGTCACCTTACAGACGCAGCTCGTCAGGCCATTCTCCACGTCGATCGCCTCGCCGTTCACCTTGTCGATCGCTGCATATATCTCCACGTAGATCACCACGCAGGACACCTCATAGATCACCACGCCGCCGCCCTCATAAGCCTCCGCGAAAGTCTCCAGTCAGGTCTCTCATGCGCCGCCATGCACAGTTGTTCAAGTATACAGAACTCCACCTCAGTCACCATCGGAAGAGTATCATCGGCCTCTTACCAACGCTCCGGATACCGAAGATGATGGAGGCATCATATTCTCTGATGCAGAGATACGCTACTGGATGGCCAACAACCTGGACCTGGCTTCGTCTAAAGACAACAACCCGGCTCACACCTATCTCATGAGGGAGGACGACGCAGACACGATCACCCTGCCTCCGATTGACCCTATAGCAACAGTTCCACAGAACTTGGATGCAGCTTTCCAAACAGCCACTAAAGCTCATGCGCCGCACTTACCTCAGTTCAACGCCAAAAAGTTCTTTGCTCATAACATGGACCCATTCTACAAAGCTCAAGAAATCAACGATAACTTTAAAGTCATCCACGATGCCAAGGCCAAGACGTACAAGATCGAGGATCGCAAGCTGGCTCAAGTCGAAACTATGACCAGAAGAATGTTTTTCGGCCTCAACAGATCCAGAACTATTATTGAAACTCTCATCACTAGATTCCGAGATTCTACATCAGAAGACGACAGAATGATATACTCGACCCTCCTTATGCAGAAGAAGGACCAGCAATTCTTGACGGATCACCTTTCATCCATCTCAGCAGCTCTTACTCAGGCTCGTCGTCAGGTCTCCTCACCACCTGTAGTTGGGGTGAACAGTTCACAGCACCTCTATTCACAGCCCCATGTTCAACGCCTTCCATCTTCGCTGGAGGAATTGATAAAGTCTCTAAAGAAGTCATCAAGGATTCAAGAGAAGTCCTCATGATTAAATCGATTGACACTCTGCCTAGCGTCATCAAGCAGACATCACAGAGATACTCCGGAAGATCAAAGTCTTTGCGAAGGACTCCAGTTACAGACTCCAAGTCATCTTTGTCTAGAAGGTCATCGAGGGATTCCCCAAAAGCTTCGCGAAGCTATCGTCGTTCACCACAACGTAGATCTCCGCAAAGGTCACCTTACAGACGCAGCTCGTCAGGCCATTCTCCACGTCGATCGCCTCGCCGTTCACCTTGTCGATCGCCGCATAGGTCTCCACGTAGATCACCACGCAGGACACCTCATAGATAACCACGTCGCTCGCCTCATAAGCCTCCGCGAAAGTCTCCAGTCAGGTCTCCTCATACGTCGCCATGCACAGTTGTTCAAGTATACAGAACTCCACCTCAGTCACCATCGGAAGAGTATCATCGGCCTCTTACCAACGCTCCGGATACCGAAGATGATGGAGGCATCATATTCTCTGATGCAGAGATACGCTACTGGATGGCCAACAACCTGGACCTGGCTTCGCCGTCTAAAGACAACAACCCGGCTCACACCTATCTCATGAGGGAGGACGACGCAGACACGATCACCCTACCTCCGATTGACCCTATAGCAACAGTTCCACAGAACTTGGATGCAGTTTTCCAAACAGCCACTAAAGCTCATGCGCCGCACTTACCTCAGTTCAACGCCAAAAAGTTCTTTGCTCATAACATGGACCCATTCTACAAAGCTCAAGAAATCAACGATAACTTTAAAGTCATCCACGATGCCAAGGCCAAGACGTACAAGATCGAGGATCGCAAGCTGGCTCAAGTCGAAACTATGACCAGAAGAATGTTTTTCGGTCTCAACAGATCCAGAACTATTATTGAAACTCTCATCACTAGATTCCGAGATTCTACATCAGAAGACGACAGAATGATAACCTCGGCCCTCCTTATGCAGAAGAAGGACCAGCAATTTTTTACGGATCACCTTTCATCCATCTCAGCAGCTCTTACTCAGGCTCGTCGTCAAGGTCTCCTCACCACCTGTAGTTGGGGTGAACAGTTCACAGCACCTCTATTCACAGCCCCATGTTCAACGCCTTCCATCTTCGCTGGAGGAATTGATAAAGTCTCTAAAGAAGTCATCAAGGATTCAAGAGAAGTCCTCATGATTAAATCGATTGACACTCTGACTAGCGTCATCAAGCAGACATCACAGAGATACTCCCGGAAGATCAAAGTTCACTGGTTTACAGAGAGCACGGGACAGGAAGATGGCCGGATCCAGAGGTGCAAAGGACTCTTTTCGCCACCCATTCGGCAACTACAGGGGAGGATCTGGAAGAGGCAGGGCACCCAGGGGCTCCCGCAACTATCGACGATGAAAGACGGGTTCGGAACGACTGGAGTCTTCCACCCCCAGCCGTTCCTGTACAACTTTCACAAGTGGGTGGATGCCTTCAACTGCACTGGGAGAACTGGGGAATACTACAAGATCCATATGTCTCCAACATCCTTCAACACGGATATCGAATCCAACTACAGGCCACGCCTCCGCTTACAGTCAACCTTCACAAGTTCGACTTCCAGGCACAACAACTACTAAAGTTACGAGAAGCTGTTTCATCTCTCCTAACCAAGCAGGCCATAGAAATCGTGGATCAAGTAAACATCGAACCAGGTTTCAACTCCCCACTTTTCCTAGTGCCCAAGAAAAATTCCAAGGAAAAGTTCAGACTCATCTACAACATGAGCACGTTCAACAGGGATTATCTACGCAAACCGCCAACGTTTCGCATGATACATCTACCTCAATTACGGCACCTCGTTGGTCCGATGGACTACATGGCCAGTATAGATCTACAGGATGCCTACCTGCATATCCCGATACATCCTGACTCGAGGAAGTACCTACGGTTTACTCTAGACGGGCTACATTACCAATGGAGGGTACTACCATTTGGAATATCATCGGCCCCCTGGTTGTTCACAAGAGTAACGAAACCCATCGTCACTTACCTACATCGTCAAGGGCTACGCAGTGCGTTCTACCTCGACGACGGGATTCAAGTAGATCAAGATCCAGAGCGTCTCAAACTACAACTGAATTTCACCATCAAGCTACCAACACAGCTAGGATGGTTAGTGAATCTTCTCAAGTCGGACCTAGAACCTACGCAAAACCTGCAATTTCTAGGCATTCGATTCCTCACGACACAGAATCGTATCGTCGTACCAGAGGACTGATGGCTCAAGATCCAACAGACCATTCCACAAGCCTTACTCTCTCCGTTACCACTACGACAGTGGCAGAGTCTGTTGGGTCTCCTCACGTCAGCACAAGACATGACAGCCAGAGGCAGACTACAGTTACGCCCGTTACAGGTCCTCATCAACGCTCATCTCGACGACCTTCAACCATTCGGTCTACCGAAACACCTCAGACCTCATCTACTTTGGTGGACCAGGAGGTCGAATGTTTGCGAAGGCATCTATTTAACAGAGCCGGAGTTCAAAACCCATCTCTATGCAGACGCGTCGCTCCAAGGTTGGGGAGCTCATCTTGCCAACCGGACGGCATCAGGGGTTATGGAACCAAGAAGAGAGCAAACTGCACATAAACATGCTCGAAATGAAAGCAGTAATCAACGCCCTACTTCATTGGAGCACCATTCTACAGAATGCGCACCTAATGATCCACACCGACAACTCAACAGTGGCGTTTTATATAAACAAACAAGGTTCAACGAGATCATTGAACCTATTGACTCTATGCTTCCAACTGTTCGATCTGATCGACGATCTAAACATACATGTCAGAGCATGCCACATTCCCGGAGCCAAGAATGTACTAGCAGACGCACTCTCTCGGCCATATCTACCGTCACCGACGGAATGGAAACTCCACCCAGAAATCTTCGCTCAGATTATCATGGAAATAGGAGCTCCATTAATAGACCTATTCGCCACTCGCTTCAACAATCAGCTAACAACATTCATCTCACCAGTCCCGGATCCACAAGCGTGGGCAACGGACGCTCTAAGCATATCCTGGGAAGGCCTCAACGCGTATGCGTTTCCGCCGCCAGCGCTAATACCAAAGGTGTTACAGAAAATCAGACAAACTCAGAGCCTCCAACTGATTTTGGTCGCGCCCTACTGGCCAGCGAGAACGTGGTTTCCCATTCTAATTCAAGAAATCGGACAACCAATACTACAACTACCAAAGCGCTCGAATCTACTTGTACATCCTCACACAAAACAAGCGCACGAAAACCCAGGAGCATTCCAACTTCACGTATGGACTGTATTAAAGTGTGTTTAAACAAGAGAGGTTATTCAGCCAGAGCGGCAAAAGCAGTCACGCTTGCTTTGTGCTAACTCTCTACGCCAAGAACTTGTATGATGACAAGTGGCACAGTTTTGAGACATACGCTGCTAAAAAGGGATTTACAGCTAGAAATGCTACACACCCTCAAGTGGCAGACTACCTTTGTCACCTACGACAAACCAAACGTCTAAAAGGCTCGACACTATCTACGTATCTCGCAGCATTAAGTTCAGTGATAACTATGAGAACGGGTGTCAAGTTAACGAAGACGCCAGAGTTACTGGCCTTGCTACGTTCATTCCGATTGGAGGATCAGAAACAGAGATTTCGCGCTCCAGCATGGGATCTAAATATAGTGCTCCAACACCTCACAAGTGAGGCTTATGAACCACTGGAATCAACATCGTTCGAATTTCTGACGCAGAAAACACTGTTCCTGCTATCCCTAGCAACGGCAGCCAGAGTATCAGAAATCCACGCTCTAGACTACAAGAGAACACGTTTTGATGAGAATCAAAACACAGTGCATATGGGACTGCGATGGGACTTTATCGCCAAGAATCAAATGCCAGGTCAACCAGACAGATTATTCCACGTCCCTGCACTTTCCTCGATACTCGGACCTCATGATACGCTTGATCTATCATTATGCCCAGTGAGAGCACTCAAAGTTTATTTACAACGATCCAAAACGAGGCGAAGAAAACTCAAGCGGTTATTCATCCCTCTATCTACAGCGACTGAGACCGAAGTCTCACGCACCAACCATATCGATATGGATCAGAACTGTCATACTGAAGCCTACAAGACTGCAGGACTCGACCCTCCAAGAGCATCTAATCCTCATGAAATCAGAGCACTGGCTTCGACACTCGCTGTACATGGAAATTGCTCGTTGAATACGATTATGGAGGGCTGCTTTTGGAAATCCGACATGGTGTTTGCTAACCACTACCTGAGAGATATCGCCACTGAGGACGTCTCAGGTATTCACCATTTCGGACCATTGGTTTTAGCACAGCAGTTGACAGTTCCTCGTAGACGATGAGACATAGTCTCACGAGATTATATCTGTATATATACTATATCAGTATTTATCAAGCTTACAAACTCTACGGAGTTTTTGCTAGTTGTATATCTTAAGCCTACATTAGTCTTAAAACCCAGTACCTATGTTACATGTACTATTGGGTCGCTTCTCCACTTTGGAGTCACTTATTCCTATTTTATTTTAATATTGTAGTACCCCCATCTATGGCAGCTGGTAGAACTTATGTATGATAGCAGCAGAAATTTTATTTAATTACAGTGCCATTATGAAGTTCCCGTAGGGGGTTATTACATCTAAATCACTAATTAAAATCCAAAGTATCTGTTCCCACCTCCAATTCCGTCGGATTCTACAAGCAAAAAGAGCATGAGTCAGGATAAGGGGAAAATATGTAATTTTCTGAATAAAATTGATATTTTATACTTATCCTGACTCATGAGGTAAGCCCTCCCATCCTCCCCACATGACACTTTTGGATTTCCCTGAAAATTCAAGTGTCGGGCTCGTTAAACAGGAGAGAGTGAAGCATGTGGGATGTTGTGGCCCCACCTTTCCCGCCAAAAGGGGCAAGGAGAGGCAACTCTTGGTGAGTATTGATTAGTGATTTTAAATTGAAGGGAGCTTCAATTAGGGAGATACAAGTGTTCCACTATGTTCGCAAGAAGAAGAAGACAAGCAAAAAGCATGAGTCGGGATAAGTATAAAATATCAATTTTATTCAGAAAATTACATTATTTTAGAATTTTGGCATGGGTTGTAACACACATTTACTGTACATGTTACCGTATCCCAATTGCGTAGAACGATGCTCATGCTGTTGATCACTAGATTGTCTTGTCCAGAATCGACTATTTAGAGACTGCCGCCATATAGCTGAAATATAGCTGAGTGCGGCATAAAACTAAATTAACTCACTCCCACACTTATTAACTGTACATGTGTATTCTTGAGAGGTATTTAGAAGTTGGTGAATATATAAAACAAGTATATGGATGGCAACTTCTTCTTTATTGTATAACAGGATGTTTCTGGGCTACTTCTTGCCCCCTTCTTCAGGGGATAGGGACAGGTGTAGAAAACATATTATACAGTACAACCAGAAATTATTGAGAATTTAAGATTGTAATTTTTTTTTTTAAATTCACTCATTACTCACATATTTAATGTGAATATTTGCAGAACATAACTCCAGATTCAAAGACAGGTGAACAGTTAGTATTTTGTCAAGTCACCAGCAATGCAGGCTTCAATGCGGTGGGGCATTATTACTACTGATCAAAGAAGTTAGAAAGTCGTGGTCCATGCTGTTCCAATATCGGACCACCTCTTCTTTCATTTCAGCAATATTTGTCAGATTTTTGTTATTGACACTTTCCTTCATAAGTCCCCAAACATTTTCTATTGGATTTAGGTCAGGGCTATAGCTTGGCCAATCTAATAATGTCATATTTTGGGTCCGAAACCAGGCCTGTGAATGCTTTGAACGATGTTTTGGGTCGTTGTCCTGCTGGAAAATCCCAAAATTTCCATAGAACACGTGAATAGATTGCTCACTGTTCATATTCCCTTCAAATACACAAAGGGGCGTTGCCCCTAACACAGATTGCCACCCCACACGTTCAATTTCGGACTGTTCTTTGGGCGCTGATACAAAGGTTTTTCACATTGTTTGGTCCAGAATTTCAGTGTATTAGGAAACAGCCACACAGAACATCACTACTTTATATAAGCTTGACATATTGCGGTCGTTGAAGTTACACACCAAATATGGATATGGCATGACATGCATGATGTTATGTTCAATTAATTATACATTACAAATATATATAAACATATGTACCCTGTGAATCCCACGGGGGTGTTGTTGTCCGTATTCAAGATAATCTTGTATGAACCTGTTCATGATATAAAACATACCATGAGTTCTAATCTATTTACACATCTAAATATTTCATCTAAACTATTATCAATTCAGTACTAAACAATACAAATTACTGCCAGATAACCAAAACCACACATACAATCAGGTATGGTATTTCTTATATACATACACTCAACATACACACACACACACAAAGTGTATGGGACATGTTTAAACATAACATTAATCTGATATAGATATATTTACATGAAGTGATTTATACATTACAATGGCATAAAAAGAACATAATAGCAACTAACCCTTTCAGTTTCTGGTCCTGTGTCTCTCCAAGTGTCCAAGTGCAAGTTGTAAGTGCCAGTGACAAGAATGCATATGTGGAAAACAAAGGGTTTGAAAGTGGGACACCTAATTCAAAATTAGCCAATCATTAAAATACCTGGGCTTATACTTTGATTGCTAGTTGATCTACCCGACACTGAAGTGGACTTACCCAATGAAATTACTTAACAAAAGAAATGAGCTTTAATGATACTAGTTTACTTGCAACTGCTTAAATATCTTATGCAGCCTGAAATAAGAGATTTGATTATTCATATATCAGTGAAGATGACTGGTTCATATATCTGAAATTAATACAATAAATAGTTATTAATTACTGTATTGCCTGAAATATACAAATGACATTATTTTAAACATGTTAAAGTAAAACAGCTAAATGATAAAACATAATCACTATGTACAGACTTAAACTCTACCACAAACATACAAATGCACATGCACACAGATCTTTCCATCCAGATAACAGAATCATTTATCAATGGAAACCTATGGGGAATGGTTTGAAAATTCTCCGTCCGGGTAATATGTTTTCTACACCTGTCCATATCACCTGAAGAAGGGGGCAAGAAGTAGCCCAGAAACGTCCTGTTATACAATAAAGAAGAGGTTACCATCCATATACTTGTTTTATATGTACATGTGGACTAGCAGCAGTGGTCATGTAGTGACAAGAACAAGATAGTGAGTGCCTTAAGTGCCCACCATTAGTGTCAAGGTCCTGCCTACTGCCTAAAGGAAAGTACAGATAACTCATTTAGAAATCCGGGTTTTACATCAATTTTGTTTCTGATAGTAAGTTTCTTAGAATTTATGTGTGTGTTACTTTAGCCATGACTCGAATGAAAAGGTTTTTGTATTTCAAATAATTATTGAGTCAAATATGTAGGAATTTAACATTATGTAAAACCCACTTGGTTGTTGTGTAACCATAACACAACAACACACTATGCTTGTTTGTCTCCATTATATTGCATCACCATTCAGGTATAGAACCTTATTGCTGAATTTGTTCAATTTCTGATCCATCCAAATTGAAGTGTACAGACACTAGCAGTACGCCAGAAACTTATAGTTATACTTTTCTGAATAACCAGCGAAGACTTTTGTGTTTTCAGTTAACCTTGAAGATTTTGCCAAAGCCTTCTGTAACATTACAAGAGAAGTTATGAAGGAAAGCAGAGTACCTGAAATCCATCTGATCGAGAAAATCCAAAGGTTATAGCCAAACTCAAGGGAGTGTTTGATTCCCATCTGACCCTGGAATCAGGAGAGGATACCATGGACATAGATGTGGCTGGAGCTACAGGAGGGAGAAGGAGTGTTCAATCTGCAAGGACTCCTGCAAGGATCCCAAAACCCTGAAGTGTGGGCACAGGTTCTGCAGTGAATGTATCGATCACTACTTCAACAATTACAAGCCTGTGTGTCCAAATTGTGGTGCCATTTATGGACCAGTGTCAGGGAACATGCCAGAAGGCAAAATGTCTGTGTATGTGAATGCTTTCAGTCATCTCCCAGGACATCCATCATGATGGAACCATTACTATCACATACAACATACCAGGTGGAATTCAAAAGTAAGTAACATGCATATTTCATTCAAATGGTGAATGCATTTTCAGTTGATAGCTCAACAGCATGTTTTTTTTGTCTTTCTGTCATTTTTAGTTTTACAGGTTTAACTCTGTAATGAAATAGAAAGTTAGAATGTATGATTGACCTGACTGAGTATGTTCATCATAACCCAATCCTAAATGAAAATGCCAAGAAGCCCAATCTTATCCGTCCCCATTACTGGGACACATGTATGCATATGTCAAAGAAATTTGGTGTAAGCAGGTATTTAATATTGATATAATATCAAACTGTTATGAAATGATGCTGTGTGCAATTTTCTACACTCTATAGAAATGGAAGGATCTTCTCAATTTTTCAGTTCTTATAGCAACCAACAATGCAAGGGTAGTAGTGTACATTCAGAAACTAGGTGGGACCAAGTCCCCATCCCTGAAGATAGAAACATCTTGATTTCTTGCCTTGGCAGACTCATACAACTGCTGGATGGAAATTAGTTAGGACATTCGCTTAAAAGCCCTGAAATTGTACACTGGATGGCAGCTACAGACCTTCATCATTATCAGCAGAAGAGATGCTGCTGCTGCATGTTGGCTGAAATATTAGCTCTTAGTTATAAACAGGTTCAAAACTCTTTCCCAATCTCGGACTACCTGTAGAGTTCACATAATACCTTCATCCCAGTTGTTCTGCCAGTAGAGAGACTATTTCATGCACTTGTAAGGTGTTTCCAAGGTGTTACTCACAAGGTCCCTTTGTTGCTTCCGGAATAATTATAAGATCCTTGGGTTCCTTCCTTTCCCCAAGAATAGAAGTGGAGGAGCGTGATGGGATGTGGAAGAATGAGCTTCATTGGCAAGGACCCTTTCAGCAGCTAGTTAAGAGGTGGGACTAGAGTTGCTCGTGATGGGCAGGGACCTTTTAAGCAACAAGCTAAAAGTATTCATTAAGTTTTGAAAACATCACGTTACAAGAAGCTTCACATCTGACTGACTGACTGACTGAGTTTGGTTTTTTTTAGCAATATTCCATCAACATGGTAAAGGGGATAGACACCAGAAATGGGCTTCACACATTGTGCCCATGTGGGGATTCAAACCCGGTCTTCATAGTTGACAATAACGCAAAGTACAGTAACCATTAGGCTACCCCCGCTTTAGACATCCTGATAGTGACATCACAAACAGAATGGCATGTCTCAGGGGCTTGAAGTGGGTATGCTAGAAAATATTGTACTCTTTCCTTGGTGAAAAACAGTTATGTAAGAACTTTTCAGGTCACTCAGGTTACATCACTGTACATTCTTATCCACACATTATCCACAAATACTTTTACACATTAGTTTAATCTTATGGCACTCACATTTATTACTTTGACCCTCAAGAGTCATGATGACTCCCAGATTGGAATGCCTTTGGGGAACCCTTGATTCTAGTAATCAGAGATGAATGTTTTGACTGCCCATATTTTCTATTTGTAAATGATTCCCAAGAAAGAACAAATGGAAATTAAAAAATCCCCAGGTAACGATCAGTGCTGCTCTTATAGCATTTGTAAGTCTGGGAGGGCAGCTTTAGTTTTGACTGTCCTGTGACCTCTGACCTTCACTTCCTTTATGATAATTATATCCTTAATTGTATTGTCTGTATTTTGGACATGTCCTCTGAAACCTACATGAATGTAGAGATGAAATTTTAATGAAACTTTATTAGCAATGATGTTCCACTGCCGTTTTCAACATGCCATTTGATAATGTTGTGGAAACGTGATATGTTACTGGTCAAATCTTAAAGTTTTGATATCATGCATATGAATGTTTAACAACCAATTGCTTGTGTGCTTCAAATAGATAGCTACATTGTGCTTTTTCAGGAAGAACACCCAAACCCAGGCAAACCATACAGAGGGGCTTATTGGACTGCCTATCTTCCAGATTCATGGGAAGGGAAAAAAGTTCTTCGCCTGTTGAAAGTGGCATTTGACAGACGATTGACATTTACTGTTGGCAGATCTGTCACAACTGGTGCTGAGAATAAAGTTACATGGAATGATATCCACCACAAAACTTCATATTCTGGAAAGTAAGTACTGACTGGTACAGTTCTGCAGTTACTCTTTAGCTTAATAACAAGAGAAGCAGACTTTTAGGACAGACTTTGTATTTATCTATACCCTGAGAAAGTAACATTCTATCATGACATCAAAGAATGCTTTGTTCAGACTGGTTCAGAAGAGGTAAGACTTTTCTCATTGATGTCTCTTTTAAAATAGGCAAATTTACACAAAAGTCTTTGGATTCATTTGACAACCAATTTTTAAAAAGTATGTAAAGTATGTGTTTTGAACCATTATCTTAAACTGGTCAAGACTATGAGTATTTTAATCCTGAACATCAGTAATATTTATGACATGTGTAACTACTTGTTACCCCTTTTCAGAATGTTTAAAGATAGGAGACTACTTAGGGAACAATTACACGTTCCATGAGAGCACAATTTACAAAACACTGATATAGTAATGCTGGAATGGCGATATGTCTGTTGTGTTTTGAAATTTGGTTTAGTCCACTGTAGAGTATGTACCCCTTTATATTTTGAATGTTTTGCGTTGACACAAACAATTCCAAATAAAAATACAAGATACAAATGATACTTTGTTGAGGTCATATTCATGAAAAGTTGTGTAGTTTAATTGGAAAGTATGTGAATATTTCGCTGTGAACAAAGATCAATGATCACTCACATTAACTCACAAAAAAAAGAAAATATAAACAAACAAAAAATTTATATGTAAAAAGCAAATTCACTTCAGCAGTTAAATCTGTCAACATTTGTTTTTTTAACAAGTTGAGGTCCTGCACATATATACCTTTTACAGTTGAGTGTCACTTTCATTTCTCTTTTTGTAGTTTTGGCTACCCTGACCCTGGTTACTTGAAGAGAGTCCAGGAGGAGCTTGCTGCTAAAGGGGTGACTGAAGCAGACATTGACTGGAGCACACCAGTGTGAGGGTTCTATATACCCTTCACAATGATATTTCTGATACCTTTCAGCATGTTTCCACTATGGGAAGTCAGTTTAAGTGCTATGATGTTGCAAGAGTGTTGCCAAAAGCAGTATATATAATGTCTTTGTTATTCACTCATTCATTTATATGTTTTAGGGCAATTACTACTTTTGACCTTATTCATTCATCAATATTATCTCTTGTACTACCTTTCAGTTTCATTACTTTATACTATTGATATTATTGCATAAAAACCTGTACAGATGAGAACGACAAACAAAATTGATATGTAGCTGTGCATAATGACAAAAGACTGCAGATCAATGAACATGTATTTATTTGTCTCAGTGCTAGACTGACATCAACATAGGTGGACGGATATCCCAGATAACATTTTTTGTAAAGTATGCAGACAGATATCCGACATTGTGGTATCTGATAGCTTGTGTAAAACAGACAGACAGATATTCTACAGTATGTTATTTGCATGCATGTGCAAAGTAGGCAAACAGATATCCTACAGTATGTTATTTGATAGGATGTGTTAAGTATGCAGACAGATATCCCACAGTATGTAATCTAAAAGCATGTGCAAAATAGGCAGACAGATATCCCACAGTATGTTATCAGATATCATGTGCAAAATAGGCAGACATATATCCCACAGTATTTTATCTGATAGCATGTGTAAAATAGGCAGACATATATCCTACAGTATGTTATCTGATAGCATGTGTTTAATTGGCAGACATATATCCCACAGTATGTTATCTGATAGCATGTGCAAACTAGGAAGACAGATATCCCACAGTATGTTATCTGATAGCATGTGTAAAATAGGCTAACATATATCCCACAGTATGTTATCTGATAGCATGTGTAAAATAGGCCGACATATATCCCACAGTATGTTATCTGATAGCATGTGTAAAATAGGCAGACACATATCCCACAGTATGTTATCTAATAGCATGTGTAAAATAGGCGGACATATATCCCACAGTATGTTATCTGATAGCAGGTGTAAACTAGGAAGACATATATCCCACAGTATGTTATCTGATAGCAGGTGTAAACTAGGAAGACAGATATCCCACAGTATGTTATCTGATAGCATGTGTAAACTAGGAAGACAGATATCCCACAGTATGTTATCTGATAGCAGGTGTAAACTAGGAAGACAGATATCCCACAGTATGTTATCTGATAGCATGTGTAAAATAGGCAGACATATATCCCACAGTATGTTATCTGATAGCATGTGTAAACTAGGAAGACAGATATCCCACAGTATGTTATCTGATAGCATGTGTAAAATAGGAAGACAGATATCCCACAGTATGTTATCTGATAGCATGTGTAAAATAGGAAGACAGATATCCCACAGTATGTTATCTGATAGCATGTGTAAACTAGGCAGACAGATATCCCACAGTATGTTATCTGATAGCATGTGTAAATAGGCAGACATATATCCCACAGTATGTTATCTGATAGCATGTGTAAACTAGGAAGACAGATATCCCACAGTATGTTATCTGATAGCAGGTGTAAACTAGGAAGACAGATATCCCACAGTATGTTATCTGATAGCAGGTGTAAACTAGGAAGACAGATATCCCACAGTATGTTATCTGATAGCATGTGTAAAATAGGCAGACATATATCCCACAGTATGTTATCTGATAGCAGGTGTAAACTAGGAAGACATATATCCCACAGTATGTTATCTGATAGCAGGTGTAAACTAGGAAGACAGATATCCCACAGTATTTTATCTGATAGCATGTGTAAAATAGGCAGACATATATCCTACAGTATGTTATCTGATAGCAGGTGTTAAATAGGAAGACATAAATCCCACAGTATGTTATCTGATAGCAGGTGTAAACTAGGAAGACAGATATCCCACAGTATGTTATCTGATAGCATGTGTAAAATAGGCAGACATATATCCCACAGTATGTTATCTGATAGCATGTGTTAAATAGGAAGACATAAATCCCACAGTATGTTATCTGATAGCATGTGTAAAATAGGCAGACACATATCCCACAGTATGTTATCTGATAGCATGTGTAAAATAGGCGGACATATATCCCACAGTATGTTATCTGATAGCATGTGTAAAATAGGCAGACATATATCCCACAGTATGTTATCTGATAGCATGTGTAAAATAGGCAGACATATATCCCACAGTATGTTATCTGATAGCAGGTGTAAACTAGGAAGACAGATATCCCACAGTATGTTATGTGGTATCGTATAAAAAAGGTCTCGACAAGGTCCATAAAGTGAGTGTCCAAATCAAGATGTTATGCTGTTTGTAATTGCCCAGATTATACTGTATATTAAAATGCACTCTTAACTTTACACCATGCCACTTATGTATGATAGTTCAAATATTATACCTTGTAATTAGATGTTATTTAATATATATCCCTAGTATACCCTTGAATTGCATCATTTTATTTATCCATACTTTGATGGATATGGAATTTGGTCGCATCACTGTTAAATGTTCAAATATATTTGTTTCATCTAGGTGACAGATTCAGAAACTCACCTCTTTGTTGATGTTGTGTGTGTACTTTGTGTTTGATGTTCTAATGAAATAGAATTCCTGAGTAGCTGTTGTTGTCACGGTTATGTTATATAATACAGCCTTATACAGTATAGAATGTTGCAGATGCCTTATGATAGATATGACTAATACAATACCTTAACAAAGCCATGATGATACCCAAGTACATTGTGTATGTGTATGTTCATATCTTACACCAATAGCACCACTTCCAAAGGCTAGTCTGTGGTATTTAGAGCATCATGTTGCCTATAGTTGGTCATTATACAGCAGTTACTTATTATGGTAATACCAGTTCTTTAAAAAATCTTGATTTTTATTTAGCCTCTTCTTGTTTACCTTTCATAATATGGTTCCAATAATGCTATGAGCATGGTAAAAAAAATGCAGAATCTTAGTTTCCCATGCCAGTACTATTTTTTCTTGAGATTTATCAGTTACAGGAAGATATTTACAAAATGATTTCTATGTCATGAGTAAATATCTCTAACCATTGCTTACTGTATGATGTATTGCTGAAAGTAGTAGTGCATGGAAATTTCGTTTCTTTACTGATAGAATGTCAAGAGTGAGTGAGTTAGATAACCTGCCTTCATCATACACTGGAAACTTTCAGGCTAACAACATCCTCTTGAGACGCATTTTACCCCCCTCTCACAAATCTGTACTCCCCTGGTCATCATCAAATCATAGACCACTACTGATATATAGCAGACTAAACTGGATCTATTGGTAAGTTTCAGTGTCCTGACTGACTGATTGTCATGGTAACCTGACTGAGTTGGGTGTTGCTCATGCTCTTATTCTCTAGTTGCCTGGATCACACCAGGCTATTTTCATCCCACTGTATATACTGTTATAGATCTAGAAATTATATATTATATCAGTTTAAAATATCAGTCTAAATATTCACAAAGACATCTGTTGTTATTCCACGCTTGTATCACACTTTTGTCAGTTGTACATTTTGTGAGATGGAGTGTACATATTTCCTACATATATTTACAATATATATCTGCTTTATCTACACAATAATCAGTGCCATGGAGATAGCTCTGGTTTGTAGTTTCATGTATTTATGATATGGAACAAGTTATGGCCATCTGAGAGACATGTATATATGCTGTGTTTGTGTGTCTAATTTTCCTGATTGTGTATCCAGGTTTGTGTTTGGGTGTTGTTTATCTTTGTGCATCAATGCGCATAGACAATTGAACAGTAAGTTCATTCAACCAGATGACAAAACTCCAATCTGTAGTGATCATAAATTCGGTGTTTTAGATAATTAGTATTTCATCTTTACTGTTTACTGTTTACTTATTTTGTTGTGTACAGAAAACTATTTTAGATGCTGAATCTGTGTAACTATTGGAAGACAAACTGATTTCTCTGCATCAGCTAGAAGACATGTATTTCCTATCATTGTTTTTTGTTAGTTCAAATTTGGTTTGTTGTTGTATAGGATAGTTTCATAAGTTGTTGGACTTTCGACGATACCTACACAAGGTTAATGACTTGACCTACATGAACAAATTGTGTGGACTGAAAGATTAGTTTTCAAGTCATTACCAAAGTCAGACCAACTTTGGTTTGTCAATAAGTAATTGAAGATTGAGTAGTATATATTTTGTGCATTGCTTTGTTTGTAAATATTATTTAAATTGGATAATATTATTGAAAACCTGTTAACGAAATAATACTTCCTTTTGTGTTATTTTGGATTGTACTTAGATCACATTCTGTTTGTTTTAAACTAATCATTCATTGGTTGTCATCAACAACTGACATTTTATGTATCTTGAAACGTTTGCTTGCCATGTGTGACTGTATGCTCTATTTATTTGTATATAGAGATTGATTCCTAAACTAAGTCTGGTACTGTTTGTCAGTGAAGGAATTGAAATTTGAATAACACCTTCAAAATAAGTCCATGGGATGTTCTAAATAACTCATTGATCAATGTAGTCTGTTTTGATTTCAGATCTATGAGGTGATGAAAGTTACTCACTCAGAGGCTTGTTATGTCTTGCTGTATCAAAAGACACAAAAATGTGATTTTAGTTATTATCCAATACATGTATATTCTTCAGTGTGGAAACTAAAATAAATGGTATCTTTAATGTGCAAAGTATGATGCTTAAATGTTAGACTGACATTACGGAAGCTTAGGATGTTGCTAGTCTGGAAAGCATGGTAATGCAATTTCATTGTTGTGTTAGTGGAAGCTTGTTTGGATGATAAATAATATTGTTACCATGAACATTATTGTATAAAATATTGTATTGTGTTATATTAGTTTTAATCAAATTACAGATACATTTCATAAGTGGCATCTGGTACATATTTGTAACTGGAGAAACTCAAACAGAATACTGTATTATACTAGCAGTAATCAATTTCTAATAGACCTGTGGTTTTTTATACAAATTTCATTGTTTATTGTTTATACATGGATATGCATCGGATAGAATTTGATTATTGTTAATATTTTAGTTTCTTCAATGCTGAAGACTGCTGAGTAATGGATTTCAGCTTCACTATTCTGTCTGTACAATTTTGGTACTGGTACTTTTATGTTTTAGCTTGAGGTAAGGGTAGTAGCATCTGGAAAATGAAGAAATAAAAAGTCCACAGGTCAATTCCGTCTTCTTTGAGTGGCATTTTAGAAGCTAGGAAAGACAGACTTTATGTATAACAACTTTCATTTCATGCAGCACTTGCAAAAATTTAAAGAAGTTTTGTCACTGATACCGGAGCTTCTGTCACTTAAAGATTTTGTACTGAAATACTGTACTCAAAACTCTCAGCAATATGTGAGAATGTGATTCAACATTTTCTTAATATAACCCTGTCTTAGTTATGTTGTGTTTTAGAAAAGGCTAATCCAAGCTTTTTATGATGATTATGACATCACTTTTGAAACATTATATTGTTTTTGCTTGATATATGTGTGAAAATTCATGTTAACAAATTGAAAAATATTTTCCCGAAAACCACAACCTATATGTCCCACAAAATGACTCAGCAAGTGGTATACAGGTTTCATTTCAACAATAATAACATATTTTAACTTAATGTATTTCTATTAATCTTGAAATATTAAAGAATTTATCCAAATTTGAAACTGATTTCTCAAACTCAGCATTTGTCACATTTGGTGAAATGCTGATAAAACATGGTTTTCCTTTAGCTTTAATAACATCTTGGTACTATATTTAAAACACATTAAAGCTTGTCACTCGTAAATGAAGTTATTGGGTGGATGTATATGTTTGTGATTCTTTAAGTGGTCCGTAAAATGTGTGTGTCTGTGTTTGCATGTGTACGTCCATAATCTTTAAATGGTCCATAAAGGGTCATATTTAATAATGATTGTTCAAATGATGCTAATATGTATATTTAAAGAGGTAAAGATATTTGTTTGTAAGTAATATTTAAGCACCAATGGACAGCTCACCTTGAGTTTTTGTGTGCATTATTGTTATATATTATCTGATTTGGTCAATAATGAACAGATCAATTTTTCATTCACCTCTAGAAGTCTTTTGAAATAGGAAAGAACCTTAAATGTTCATTACTTTGATGGTTTTTTAGGGCTAAAATCATGTAAAATAAAATCCATAAAAGGTAGAGGATGTGAGATAATTCTACTGGGAATGAATAGGCACAGTTGTGAGAACGAAGGATGACGAAAACATCTGCAACAAGAATTTTAATAAAACAACTAAATGTTTGTGACAAAACTGTTTTGTAACACTATCAATTGACTCGGTGCTTGATAAGGGGTACCCAGTAACATTTGACAAAAATGTGAAAGCAGAACTATCTGGAAACAAACTGGCAAATTTGGTTTTAACCTCCCTAAGGAGATGAGATTTAGACGAATTGGTCAACTTGAGAACCATTGTGTGCAGATAGCACTATACAATTGTTAGGATTATGGGGAAATATAATATGAAAACCTTTCTTATAGACATGTGTATATCCACTTTTTAACTGCAATTCACTAATATATTCCTTTTATGATATTATAAATAATTATTTTAGTTTTCAGATATATTCTTGTAGTTTTCCTATAATGTATTTTTTACTATATACATTCTTAAAGATTTATCCTTTTCTATTGTGTTTTGGTGGAGTTATGATGATGTAATAATATATTGATGGTAAAGGTTGATATATAATGTAATGTCCAAAAATGGCCTTATCCCTCTAGAAATATTATTTTTATGCATAAGATGTTTTATATCTGTCAAATAGTTCTTAAAGTAACCATTTTGAACATAACTTCAGTATAAATTCAATAGTTTTGTAAAATTTCTGTATGTATTGATCACAGAGGGATGAAGTGATTTAAGGCATGATATCTGACATTTCGATTTTTTTTCTTTCGTTTTTCTGTTTGCTTAAGATATAACCAAGTTTGGAAAGTGTCAACCTCACATTTGTTGAACATGCTTACCAGGAAGGATACACTCCCGATACATGCTATCTGTCAAGAGGTCTTTCATTACAATACTGATGTACTCCTAAGAGACTTATGTCATTATGACTCACCTGAGAAAGTTTACGTTTTGTAAGGTTGTTACATTTTCCGCTGCATAGTTTAAATAAATTTGAAGAAAAAGACACTAACTTGTTTGTTATTCATGTATACTCGGCGTCATTAATGAAGGTCAAGCTATTGGTAACACTATTTCTTAAATTTGTAAAATCTTCGTTTTTGTTTGAAATATATACAACTGAATGTTTTACAAACTTTCTTAACAGCATGGAAAAAACACATCAGGCCGTTGAAATGTCATTATTACGTTCTTTAATGTCCAATACATTCTGTTACAAATGGCACATTTTTTATTCAAACTGTCAATATGGAAATCAACCTGCCATTTAATGTCAATGATTTGCACGTGCCAGTCACTCTGTCCATGGAAAGTGGAGGACAATACACATGCATTGATGCTTTTTCACTGTCGTTCACTGTTCAGGTACCTGTTTGAAATCGCATCTTAAAATGAGACGTTTTTTTGACACTTGCTGAAAGGAGTCAGGCTATAGGCCTTTTGGAATCTGGTCAAACTTGGCGGCAGGTTGCTGTCCGCTTTAATGTGAGTCAGTGTGGGTCCGTTGAATATGCACGTCGAACATTTTGCCGGGGAGTCGCAAAAGTCTGAGAAGATAGGCACATGAATAACACTGCGTTACGTAACAGATTCCTTAACGCAGCAGATACTCAGAAATAACACTTTAATGTTAACAATGTGAAGATACCCAGGAGCACCGTTCGTCGACGTTTAAGGGCAGCCTGACCTGCAGTTCGTCCATCACTAACACCACGTCACCGGCAGGGGCGTTGAGATGGAATAGACATCATGTCCACTGGAATCAACGTCAATGGTCTCTTGTGCTATTCACAGATGAAAGCAGATTCTATTTCTTCTTCAGTGATGGTCGGCAGAGGATTTATCGTCGCAACGGAGAGCGAATCAGAGATGCACTGTGGCCACACATAACTGATTTGGCGGGCTTCGGTCATAGTTTGGGCAGGGTAACTCCTTCTGGACGTACTCCACTGCACGTGGTCGACGGTAAGTTTACAGGACAGCGTTATCGGCACAAGATTCTGGCCCCTACAGCAGTGCCATTCATGCAAGCAATGCATGGCTTTTATGGTCGACCCTCTTTACTGCAAGACGACCAGGTCCCATAGGGCCAAGACTGTCATGGAATTCCTTAGGCAGCAGGATGTAGATCGGATAGAGTGGCCAGCATCCTCGGCAGACTTCAACCCAATTGAGCATGCCTGGGATGAACTCGGTCGACGTGTGTACACACGTCACCCACCTTCAGTGGATCTCCCAGGAATCCGCAGAACTCTTGTAGAGGAATGGAATGCGATTCTGCAAGGTTTCTTTATGAACTTGATAAGGACCATGAGAGCAAGGTGCACCTGTGTCTTGTTTGTCAGTTTAATTTTAATTGGTTGGTCTATAATACTGATGTTTGCTAGTGCTGTTTGAACGTTTTGTCTGTATGTCAAGATGTGTCACATTTGTCAACACATTAAACATTATTATGATACTCTTAGTTCTATTATTTCTGAGAAACTTTTCTTTACATTGCTACATATCATTAGACCCTTTATTACAGACACCTAGTATGTGTAAAATAACACGAGTTTTCAAATAAAGTATAGTTCGAGGAGTGATCATTTGATATTTGGGAGTGGTTCTGCTTATACTTCCAATGTCATTTGTCACGTTTTGTTGCTTACAAGGTGTACTGTATCCTTTTGCTCAGATGGCAAATGACCTTGTTTAGCAACTACAGCTGAAACTTGAGAATCGTTTATCGTAGGACCAGCATGGTCAGCAATACCATCAAAATATACAGTCTCATTTGGATCACGATATGATACAACATCTACAGGAGAACCATGGCAAGACACTGAGTTAGTACTTTGTCATTGTCATACTTCCCAATCATATTTACATGACATATTCAGTATCTCTGATATTCCTATCAGTAACATATGGATCATGGAACGTAATGACTAAGACTCTTAAAATGAAATCGCTGGGACTGAAATTTCACTTTTTGAGTATATTGTTATAACAGCCTTCATTTTGTCCTGAGACAGCATTATCACAAGTTTCAGGAAACCTTGCTAAACACTGTTATCGTGTTCTTATGAGTCTGAAGGAACTTCTCTAAGGCTTCCTAAGATTCAGGACGATATGCACAAGACTTCTCCTGAGTTATGCCAAACTAGATGGGAGAACACTTGATCTATGAAATTAAGTTCTGATTCCACTGAACCGAACACAGTGAAGAACTTGATCAAACCCTTGATAATAACCTGAACAACAATATTTCATAAAGCTATGGTTTCTAGAAACCTTAGGGGAAGCACACATGTACTGATTACCTAACCTAGTGTTAGGCAAAGGACCAATGCAATCAATGATCGCTCTCTTCAAAGATTCTCCAAAAAGTTGGGTTAGGTTTCAAATGTGCGGCTTGAGATTTCTGATTTTTAGATTTGCCAACGTATTCACATATATGGCAAAATATATTCGGCCACATTATGTCAGGTACATGTATAAGGAATGACATAGAATTAGTTGCTAGCGTTTTCCTATTTCCTGCCAAAGATGTTTGGTGTGCCATACTCGAAAGATGTTTTCAATGCGAATTTGGAACAGTGAGTGAGTTTAGTTTTACACGGCGTTTAGCAATATTCCAGCAATATCACGACGAGGAACACAAGAAATGGGCTTTACACATTGTGCCCATGTGAGGAATCGAACCCGGGTCTTCGGAGTGACGAGCAAAACCCTCAACCACTAGGCTTCCCCACCGTACGTCCAGAATTTGGAAGAACATTTTGGTGAACTTTCCATTCATTATCAGCAGGGACATCTGGCAATCTCCATTTCTTCACTAAAATGTTATTCCTAAAATAATAGCTAAAGCCTTGTCAGCTTTATATGAAGAGAATGCCCAGTAGGCAAGCAAATTAAGTTCTGGGTAATCTCCCTGTACTTTAACCAACTGCTCCTTACCCAGAACTGGTTTAACAACATCCAACTTGTCAGTATTTTGAGTACCCTCCCAAGAAGTGCCTGTCAGATCGTAATCGGAATCATTCTCAGAAGCGAAATGCTCGGCCCCAGCACGAGTCACAACACAAAAGAAACAACATATCTGGAATCCTTTGAAAACGATTTTCAGTACTTTCCCAAGTGAGCATCATGAAAAACCAAAGGATCTTTCTTGCAAATCTTTTTACTATAAAATGATCAAACAATCTACCCACAAAGAACAGTATCTGTCTGTGTTAAACGTAAGAAAATTCAGAATAGGCCTTGCGCAATTCCGCTGTTCATATCATGATCTACTTATAGACTATGGTAGGTAGTTAGGCTTAATGAAAGAACAAAGGTTATGTAAAATGTGTAATCTGAATGTAATTGAAGACGAGTACCATTTAATTGGTATATATGCCCAGCCTATTATATGTTGAGAAATAAGTATATTCAGAGCTACTGCTTTGTAAATCCTGACGTTTACAAATTCATACCCCTTTTAACAAATTGTAGTAAAGTACATTTAGAAAGATTATCTATGTATATATATTACGCTATCGCATGCAGAAAAAATACATTCTTAAAAATTCTACCAACTGATCAGTTCTTCACTGTATTAAATATTGATATATTTGATATTGACTCCTCTGAAAGTGACAACATACCATGAACATACCATAAACTAATGATCTTCACAGACCGCTCGTCTTCGTGTAATATGAGATGACATTGCCTAGCGTGTGTTGTGCCCTTAAACGCACAATGGTCTTAAGTGCACAGAAATCATAAATAAACATGAGTGGGCGGAGCTTATGTGACCACGTCAAACGTGTTTCGTACGCACTACTTCTCTCTTGAACACGGAAGTGTCTTTACTTCTGCTGTCTCGTCGAAAGGATAATAACGTGTAATGAGAGTGCATTTTCCCCTACAATATTCAAATGTTTGTTAAAAGTGCGATCGAAAATTTGCAAGGGACCGTTCATAATGTATAGCTGGGCTGGGATCGAGTGATGATGATTTTTATGGAGAAGCACGTACAATGTGAATAACAGTCCCACCCCCACCCCTCTTCCTTCATGAAAACACACAAAGTGCATGTACATGTATACAAAATTGAAGACTCTCTCTCTCTCTCTCTCTCTCTCTCTCTCTCTCTCTCTCTCTCTTTTTTTTGGGGGAGAGTGTGAATTCTACTCTTTTAGGTGGGGTGGGGGTAGCCTAGTGGTTAAAGTGTTCTCTCATCATGCCGAAGGCCTGGTTCGATTCCCCACATCGGTACAATGTTTCAAGTCCATTTCTGGTGTCTTCCGCCATAATATTGGACGATTGCTAAAAGTGGTGTAAACCCATACTCAGTCTTTTAGCAGGGTGGTGGGTTGTCTGCAGGTCTTCCCTGTTGGAACTGAATTTGGTGTTTGGTAATCAATTCTTGGGTTATGTGCCATGTTCTTTATCAATAAGGCCAGACCAATGTATTTCTTGTTTTACATATTTTTTGTCCTCAGAAGAATGAGGACTAAAGGTAAAAGGTTTACTAAAGATAAAAGATGCAAATGTGTTATGTGACTTTTAAGATATCAGAAGTTTAAACATTTGGGACATCTTTGAAATAGTGTGAAATGAGAGATAGTTGGTTATGATGCCTCTATCAGTATCATACCAGTCACATCCCAATCAAAGGCATCAACTTTATATATTTGCATTGGGGTAGCGAGTCAAACCAATGCCTGAGGCGTCACATAAGTTTATGCAGCTGAACATAGACAAGCATGTGCAAGGTGAACATGTCACAGTGGACATTTTCTGTCCAAGTATAGACATCCATCAAATCCTGCATGGTGTTAGTTGTTTGTGTATTCAGAAATGTTGTAGAGCATCAGCTGACCAGATAAAAACTGACCATTGTCAGATTTCCCCATCAAATGACAAAAAGAAATGAGTTTTGTTAAAGATGTTTTATTACTAAAATACAGAGCAACCTGTCTTGAAATGGGACAGGCAAGAAGAATACTATGAAATGTAATTATATGTAGTACCGAACTCATTAAGTTGGTTCACACACATATCTTTATGTCAGTTGAAAAGACTCTTACAAACAATTGAAGTAATGCCATTGGCTCACCAATGTGAAATGTGTAAATACGTGGAGGTTACATGTATATGGCATTGAACATTATTACAAACAATTGAAGTAATGCCATTGGCTCACCAATGTGAAATGTGTAAATACGTGGAGGTTACATGTATATGGCATTGAACAATACACCCATCATATTTGTGAAAATATAAACTAGTAAACAAACCAAGGTAGCTATTTGAAAATATTTTCATAAACAGAAGCATTCCCTACACCCCATTCCTTAAAGTATTTTCAAGTGTTACAAGAATAATTTAAAACCATACAACTGATTAAAATCCAACAATAACCAAGTCTATGATATAAATACAAGTATTACAGTCACATTTCACAATCATCTCGGGGGAGGGTGGGGTGTGGGGTGTGTGGTGGTTTAGCCTATAGCTAGTGGTTAAAATGTTGGCTCATCACCCAGAAGACCCTGTTTTGATTCCCCACATGGGTACAGCCCATTTCTGGTGTCCCCCGTCGTGATATTGCTGGAATATTGCTAAAAGTGGTGTAAAACCATACTCACTCACAATCACCTCAAATGTCACCTTGAATGTTGACATATACATAGCACCAACATTAAACATGGCAGTAATTATAACCAGACATGAAAATATGGAATACCTTGCATCATAAATGAGTAATAATAAGTGAAACATGTTTTACAGCTACATGAACACTGACATCAACTTTAATGATCATGACCAAAACCTTCAAAGAACAGGGTATCCATTTGAAAGAAGGCGGCACATGTCATGTTTAATTATGCATGTGTGAATTCCTTCTTAGAACCTGTGTTGTCTTGTGACATGAACATTTTACCAAAACAATTCCCGGGACTAATGAAGAATAATCTCATTAATCTTTGTGTTGTAGTCATTATGGAAACAACACTGTTTCACTGGGCTGCACATCTTGTTTATAAATTATTACCTTTATCAAATGATTTGGTATGAACCCATGATACGTAACTACATTTAACAAAATGTCCTCCAGAAACAAAATATGGCAAAATCTGGAGCAACAAAAACTGACAAAGCTGAATATTTCAAGATGGGGTAATTTTCTTTTTTCTAAGACTAACAGCATACACATTAAATAGTTAGATGTAACATCACATGTAAGACATTATTCACATATCATGAATTACACATATAAAACTTTCTTCGTTCTGGTAAAGGGCAACAGTTTTACATGCCTTCCATGGCAGACATGCAGAGACTTAGTTGCCAGTATGTAAAGCCTTAATTAAATACTAACTACAATGTATCATGAAATACAAGAAATATGGCATAACTTTACTATTCCATTGTTTACTACATGCCACATATACTAATATCAAACCATCAAACTATATCAAATCATACTTCTAAATCACATTGTCATGCAGTGTAAAAAATATGTCACTGAAAAGGTGGTCCAATTGTTCAGCAGGACAATAAGCACAAATGGGGAACAGAAAAGCACAAAATGTTTGTGTGGGAAAATTAATGGAAACTTCTGTTCTGCTGGCAAAATAAATAAAAATTATTGCTGAGACTATTTTACTGCTTCAAAACAGAAGTTCCTTAATTTGTCTCCATTATGGAGGTGTTACTCAGCTGACATTAGAATGCCAAAACAATTATCAAAATACATCATACAAATCAGTAAACTGCATATGAATGCACTTGAATTATTCCTGTAGACTATCAAGATAACTGTCATCACTTGTCATCTACAGTGATGGGGACACCTCTTCCTGGTACTTGGTCAGCATCATATTCTGTTGATTTGCATTCTGGTTAACCTCTCGAGGTAATATGTGGCTGCTCTGAAATACAAAAAGATAGAAGTGTTTTTATTTATATTGAACAACTTTTCATGGACAACAACCTTTTTTTATTTTATAAGTGTGGCGCTTTGATAAGATTTTTGTACCATTGTGAACTTAATGCTTGGACAAGGTGAACTACCATAAATGTATATCATGTACTTGCTGCATCACAATATTTGGTCATATTTGGGAAACTGTGTTATACATCAACCGAGATACATTAACTCAGTTAATATTTTATGCTTGTTAAAAAATAGCAACAGTCAGTTTCAATGAGATAATAATAGCATCAGCAAGCTAATTTTCTTTTGCCAGTACAAACTTAGTCCAACAAAAATCACAAGGGGAGGGGAGAGGAGTTTGATGATTTTTATGGAGAAGCATGTACAATCTGAGTAACTTTAAATTTATGTACAAAGGAAGTGACCTCTCCCATGTACAAATACAATTATGCCCCCCCCTCCCTACGCCTTCACATTAATTTGTATATTTATAATTTAAATATAATTATGTAATAAAATTGTTGGACCCAGCCGGTACATGTGTACAAAATTCACGACGACTACCCCTACCGAGATACATTAACTCAGTTAATGTTTTATGCTTGTTAAAAAATAGCAACAGTCAGTTTCAATGAGATAATAATAGCATTAGCAAGCTAATCTTCTTTTGCCAGTACAAACTTAGTCCAACAAAAATCACAAGAGGGAGGGGGGAGAGGAGTTTGATTTTTATGGAGAAGCATGTACAATCTGAGTAACTTTAAATTTATGTACAAAGGAAGTGACCTCCCATGTACAAATACAATTATGCCCCTCCCCCCCTCCCTCCCTTGTCTTCACATTAATTTGTATATTTATAATTTAAATATAATTATGTACAAAATTGCTACCCCGCCCTGGTACATGTGTACAAAATTCATGACTACCCCTACCTCCCAGAAGAAAACGGGTGACCCTTCCCCTTAAAATCATAACCAACCAACCAACCAACCAACCAACCCACCAACAAACCAACCAACCACCCACCCATCCGCCAACCCACCCTCTGTGCATCAACCAACCAACCCACCCTCCGTGCATCAACCAACCAACCAACCCACCCACCCTCTGTGCATCAACCAACCAACCCACCAACCAACCAAGCCACTCTCTGTGCATCAACCAACCAACCCACCAACCAACCCACCCACCCTCTGTGCACCAACCCACTAACCAACCAACCAGCCCACCAACCCACCCTCTGTGCATCAACCAACCCACCCACCAACCCACCCTCCGTGCATTAACCAACCAACCAACCAACCCCACCCTCTGTGCATCAACCAACCCACCAACCCACCCTCTGTGCATCAACCAACCAACCCCCAAGCAACCAACCAACCAACCAACCCACCCACCCTCTGTGCATCAACCAACCCACCAACTAACCCACCCACCCACTCTCTGTGCATCAACCAACCCACCAACCACCCACCAACCCTCTGTGCATCAACCAACCAACCCACCAACCAACCAACCAACTCACCCTCTGTGCATCAACCAACCAACCCACCCTCTGTGCATCAACCAACCCACCCACCAACCAACCAACCCACCCACCCTCTGTGCATCAACCAACCAACCCACCAACCAACCAACCAACTCACCCTCTGTGCATCAACCAACCAACCCACCCACCAACCCACCCTCTGTGCATCAACCAACCAACCAACCCACCAACCAACCAACCCACCCACCCACTCTCTCTGTGCATCGAACAACCAACCAACCAACCAACCCACCAACCAACCCACCCACCAACCCTCTGTGCATCAACCAACCAACCCACCAACCAACCAACCAACTCACCTCTGTGCATCAACCAACCAACCCACCCACCAACCCACCCTCTGTGCATCAACCAACCAACCAACCCACTAACCAACCAACCAACCAACCCACTCCACCCACTCTCTGTGCATCGAACAACCAACCAACCAACCAACTCCACCAACCCACCCACCCTCTGTGCATCAACCAACCAACCCACCAACCAACCAACCAACCCACCCTCTGTGCATCAACCAACCAACCAACCAACCCACCCTCTGTGCATAAAACAACAACCACCAAAACAACCAACCAACCCACCCACCCTCTATTTCTACCAATTAATTTTGTCTGAAATAAAATTCTCAACTTTTTCCAACCTTTATGATTTGATAGAGCAAGCATTTAACATTTCCAAAACGAAAACATCATTGAATTTTGATTAGGATAAATGCCCATATTAAAGACAGGTGTTTTGAAAAGTGAAAGTAATAATTGATTGTTGTGTGGCCTATACATTCAAGTATTTTATTGTGAATGGATGAAAGTTTGTAAACTAAGATTTAGGAAAAGTTACAGTCAAACTAAAAAGGCAAATTTTAAAATGCATTAAAAGTTGCTTTTACAAAAACAAAACAAACAGATTTTAGCTGTAATTATCAGTATCTGGCAAGGGAAGTGTTTATTCATTACAATAAACTCAAAAATCATAAAACATTTATTCCAAAAATCTCATTAATGTGGCCTTTTTCAGTTTTGTCAATTAGCAATCTGAATTGTTGGAAAAATGTCTGAATCTTTGACATTCGGGTTCTTCCTGATCATTCGTAATTAAAGCTTACTTGATGTGTAAATGTCATCTTGGTATATAACAGAATTGTTATTCTTAGTCAAAATGTAATTCAATTGTGTAGTTTGAGCAGGAGAGGAATAATTATTTTGGGTAAAATTTCAGTCCAATCACATTTTAATCAACATATTCTTTCATAAAGAATAGAGAAAAGGTTATGGTATCTGTAAAACTGTCAGTGGATAAAGGTTTTTGTAACTACAGGTTGATTAAATTCATGGCTATACCCTAACTTTTCTGAAGCATCACATCTTATTTTCATAATAGGGAGGTGCCTAATTAATGCACAGGGGTATAAATAAATGAATGAATGAATGCATGAATGCATGAATGAATGAATGAATGAATGAATGAATGAATGAATGAATAAATACACACACACATAAATAGATAAATAAATAAATACACACACACACATAAATAAATAAATAAAAAAATAAATACATAAATAAATAAATAAATAAATAAATAAATAAATAAATAAATAAATAAATAATAAAAAATAAAAAAATAAATAAATAAATAAATAAATAAATAAATAAAATCAATAAAAAAAAACAATGTAACAAAAGCCATAAATAATGAACGTTCCCTTAAACGGACATTACATATCCACTTTTTTTCTATTCTGCACCAAGATGTAACATGTTGCATCATTACACTGTTACAAAACAAAACATTCATGTTTCTTTTACAAATGTTTCAAGACTGATCTCATTTTGGTGGTTTTGAGACAGTGCAATAGATATGCAGTTAGCTGCCCTTCTTGTTCAAACTCAAGATCACAAAATGAGGCCTATAGCTCCAGTTCTTTTACAGTTTGTACCTTCTAGTATCCCTCATCTTAGCATTTGCATACCAAATTATGATTCATCTTGAGTTTATTAGTCCCATATACTATACCCATCAGCTAATACCTACAGTATCTTGGTGTCATCACATCTACTCTTGTTTGGAGTCTATTCTCCCCTTTCTGAAAAGTAAAATTATTTATCACCAAGAGCAAACATGTTCCTTTAGCATAAAGCAATGCTTACCATTATAATATTTCTTAAAAGTGTCTCAAATTGTAATAACCTTTTTGTCATGGGTTTCTCCTTCTTTTGCATCTGGCAATGAGTCTGTTAGGACAATACATGTGAAAAATATGATATTTCTACCTACTTTGGTACAACCAGGCATCAGCAATGTTTTCATTTCCAGGGTACATATAAGAGTGAGTAGGTGAGTTAAGTTTAAGCCACACTCAGCACTATTCCAGCTATATGGCAGCTGGTCTCTGAATAATCGAAGTCTGTACAAGACAACCCAGTGATCAACAGCATGAGCATCGATCTACCCAATTGGGATAAGATGACGGTCAACCAAGTCAGCAAACCTGACCACCTGATCCTGTTAGTCAGCTTCTTATGACAAGCATGGGTTACTGAAGATCAATTCTAACCCGTATCTTCATGGGTTCATATAAGAGTGGATCATTGTAAATGGTTAAAAATGTAATGTTTCTTTGTTGGCTCCACAAATTGCTAAATATCAACAAATGCTTCATCACACACCTAAACGAATTACCTCTTGCATTTAGGCACTATATACCATCCCATACCTGTGCTGACCATGAACTCTTGTTTAAAAGGATGATTTTATTTACCACTAAGCCACCATCAACCAACGTCCATCCAGTGACACAAAAATCAGTACGAGTGCAATCTGAGTATATATATATGTGTGTATAGAGAGAGATATATACAGAGAGACGATACAGAGAGAGACAGACAGATACAGAGACATGATATATATATATATTTGATACAGAGAGAGAGAGTGACAAAGAGACAGAGATGAGAGACAGAGATGACAGAGAGAGATAGAGATAGAGAGACAGATATATTGAGATGAGATTAACACATAGAGAGAGGACGATTTATAGAGAGAGAGAGAGAGACGAGACAGAGAAAGAGAGATGAGACAGAGAGAGAGACGAGAGAGACAGATAGAGAGAGAGAGACGAGAGAGAGAGAGAGAGAGAGAGAGAGATAGAGAGAGACATAGAGACGAGACGAGAGAGAGACAGAGAGAGAGAGAGAGAGAGACGAGAGAGAGATGAGAGAGAGAGAGAGAGAGAGAGAGAGATGAGATAGAGAGAGAGAGATGAGAGAGAGAGAGAGATGAGAGAGAGAGAGATGAGAGAGAGAGAGAGAGATGAGAGAGAGAGAGAGATGAGAGAGAGAGAGAGAGAGAGAGAGAGAGAGAGAGAGAGAGAGATAGAGAGAGAGATGAGAGAGAGAGAGGGGAGATGAGAGAGAGAGACGAGAGAGAGAGAGAGAGAGATGAGATGAGAGAGACATGAGAGATGAGAGAGAGATGAGACAGAGAGAGATGAGATAGAGAGAAAGATGAGATAGAGAGAGATGAGATAGAGAGAGATGAAATGAGAGAGAGAGAGAGAGAGATGAGAGAGAGAGAGAGAGAGAGAGAGAGAGAGATGAGATAGAGAGTGTCAGGGTGAAGGCAGAGGTCAGGATGGTCAGAGGCTAGTTAGATTCAACTTAGATGGACAGCAATTCACACATGTGGTCAGAAGAGATAGGTGCATAAATTAGATATGCTAGGAAATATATATATAAAACCCCAAAGGGTTCAAGATACTTAATGACAAGTGACAAGAGAAACAGATTTGTGAAGGAAATGGAATGAGCATGAATTTTCAATGGAAGCAAATGAGATACTATGCAGAATGAAAGACTGACAATGAAACCGAAATGAGTTTGAGAGCAATTGGATTAGACTGTTGTGAAACATGAAGGAAGGAGGAAATGGACAGAACTAATGAAAGAAGAATTACAAATATTTGAGGTTTGGTACATTACAGATGTATAGGAAATCAAATCATTATCTCTGCACATCAATTTATGAAATTTAAAAATCAATTCCAAAATTCACATGAAATATAAAATGGCATCAAAAGAGATATTTCCGCTCAAAAATTATTATTTTCAAGGGAAACAATGAAATTGATAAATTCAGTCTTAAGTCTTTAAATGGAATTCACTCTCATGCCAATATTCAGCAACAAATTATAACTAAGATCTTTACACCTTTTCTGTGTTTTGTTAATACTGCATACAATTTGACTATGGGAACAAATAAAAAATACTTAAAACATGGGAATGTTAAGATACAATATGAATACACTCTCACAAACTGATTTTAAATCATAGCTTTTGTGAAAACAGTGCAACAAGAGGGCACAGAAATCTACAACCTTTCTCCCCTTTCAATGGTGCATAAAATCACCAGAAGTGTAAAACATAAGAGAACATACCATTAATCCTAAAGCATATGAGCACAAGTTACATAATAATGACTTCACCTAAATCTTCACTCACTCCCCTACTCTTAAAGCTTTCAATATCTTGTAATACCATGAATTAGAAATGGTACCCTGGTACTTTTCAGTGACTGAGTTTTGCATTTGACAGCAAAGACTGAAGTCATACATTCATAATAATAATAATCATAATAATGTAGCAGATTCATCAGTCCTTTAATGTTTGCATGATGCTGTACCTTCTTTAATTGCCTCTGCATTATAATTAACATCCCAGACTACTCCAGCTGTACCATAAACTAGTTTACCAAGACTGATCTACCTCCTTGGTCACCCTTGACTCAACATAGAGATTTTTTCCTGGGATCTATATTTTCACCTATATAGATACAGCACTGTTGTATGACATGGGATAACAGATGTGCCCACTTTGCCTAATTAAATGCTAAATCTAAAATTCAACAGTGCCCCCTGCATACCATTGCAGATTGCCTTCACAGCAAGAATAGGCATCAACTGATTCTGAAAGCTTTCTCCTCAACAAACTGTTGATCTGGACTGGTGGGCAACCCAACATGGGATGGTATGGTGAACAACCTGTAAACATACATGAAGTTATTTAGTACACACAAACATTTGTTTTAATGCCATAATATAAATAATAACTGTATCCATGCTGGATGCTTTCTGGAGTAACCAAGAAGGATGCACAAAATAGACACAGATGTTGAGATTTAACTTAAAAATGCCTTATTTGACAATTGAGGTTAAAATGTAACATCAAAACAGAAAGTCTAACTACAGTATATAACATTGCCAAAGAGGAGCATACCTGTTAAGGTGTCATGACAGAAAGATGAACTGTCAAATACATTGATTCACTTTAATGGAAAATAACAAATACATCTTCAGCCATGCAAGTGCAAATGAAACTAGCAAAATATCTCTATAATCCCAACAAAAGTGGGGTCAATTGTCTGATTGTGACTATGGCATACAGTGTTCATGATTTACTACCAGTTTGTGGTGGTACCAACGGTTCACAAAAAAGCTGAGCCTATATTGCCTGACCACTGAGTGGGAACCTGCAAGTCCAATACATCTGTTCTGTGTTTGTGGCTCTGCCCTAACGTTGATATGTTCCAACTTACACCAACAATAATTTCCTTCATATCAAGCATCAGGAAGAATGCCTTTACATCTGTGACCTTAACCAGGGACATGACCTTTATAGATTACATATCATATTTCAGATCCCATATATATTATTTGTTATTTATCTCCTACTCCTAATTATTGTTCCCATTTCAATGCATAATTAGTAGTGTTGGGAATTGGTTAAAATTGATCATTGGTCCATTACAACCGATCAATCATCGAAAATAATTGGTTAGGATCATTTATCAAATGTTCCTGTTACCTTTGTTAATGCACAAAATAATTTACAAAAAAAACCCATGTAGTTCTTTGGGTTTTGGGGTAAATTGCACAAAATGCATTTTCATACTTCACATATTTAAAGGATGGCTAGTATGTGAGGAACATAAATTTCCAGGAGTCTTTAAGATAAATTCAATCATGACTTGGAACAACCTTGTAGTGCTTACATGAAATGTAAACTATAATGACTCAGACAAACCAACCTTGTGAAAAAAATATTGTTAATGCAAACAAGTGTTCCAAAACTTTGTGTCTCGATTATGGGAAAACATTTCGATTGCTTGGTTTATTTAGTCACTAGCACCAATCTTCATTATTTCAATTAATCAGACCACTCTCACTAATAATTGGTTGACTGCTCACTTAAACTCAGAGCCTTGGTCACATTGTGGTATTCTCTTGGATTTCCATCCATACTCAAGGTAGATCCTATGTAGTTGATCCACAAAATCAATGGTATGTTGCCCCACTGGTGTTTTCTATATCAGGTTTCAAATTTGCTTCATTAGGGAAATTTGGGATAACAATTGCCTGTCACCCTGATTATCAATAAACTCCTGTACGGATTCCTAAGAATTTTTCAGCATAATACCGCTTATCAATGTTCTTATATTTCTCGAATTTCGGATCCTGAACCCAACAAACGCTGTGAAAATTTGTGGATATGACATTATGAAGTCCAGACTGAGGAATCACTAGTTTCCTGTCCCCATCAATAATTTCCAGTCTGTATTTTCCATGGACAGGGTTGTGGATTTCTTTCCAAGGTAATCAAACTTTGTTCATTTTCTTACAAAATGATAAAACTTGACAATCTTACTTTTCTGGGGAATGTCACCTCCTTCAAGTTTTAATCTTAAGGCAGTCGCGGATGTCATTTGGAAATAACACCAATGTTTCTATTTCTTGAAGGTTGAGCCTGAAATGCATCAAAATCCATCATTAGGTTCAACTGTACCTCATATGTTTGTTTCTATTTTATCTCACATTATGTGATTAATGTTAATAATGTTATATAATTCTATTGAGTTATCTACAAAAAGTTATTAACAAATGTATACAATACAAAAGGTACACACAAGGACCCTCTTTATTCTATATGGAGTAAGTTATTCCACACAAAAATGAAAAAGAATAAGACAAACCAAACTCAGGTAAAACATATTTTAATGTGGTTGCCCTCATCAGCATTAAGATTACTCTGTAGAGTTTGTTTTGGGTAAACATAATGACACAGCATGGTACAATGAACATATCACTGCAACAAATAGATTATAACGTAATGTTCAATACAGAAACACATAAACAGACACTGAACACTATAGTATTAATGCACACCATTATTACCATACCATATCAAATGTAATCGCGACCCAAATAGTCCAGCTGCTGCCTATATACTTAATATGTGGCTGATTATGAATTAGGCAAATGAGACACTAACATGACTAACAATTATCTTCTAACCAAGAAACAAAGGCTAGGGTTCTGTACGCACTGGTTAGGATGGATCACTTGTTGGAAGTGGAAGACATCTCAGTGATGTATTAATGGTAATCAATTAATGATTATAAAGCCTTTTAAAATGGAAAAGAAAACATTTATTATCCATATATAGTCCTTCAACCAAGTAAATCCTTTCTTCAATAATATACATAATAATTACACAAAACATATCACATTTATACAAGTTGTACACATGAAACCATGTTATATGCAAGATTACACTTCTCAGTAAAATAGCCACATTCTAGGAAATGTTTGGGGTTCAGTCCCATCCAGGATTTGAACCGACTTTCTCTCCACCAAATCGCCAACATACAAAGTAAGTGATTCAGCCAACTCAGCTGTGAACATAATTATATTGTCAGACTTTCAATCGCGACCTAGTCAAATACATCCAAAATGGCCTTTGGTCCAAAAATGTGTTTTTACATGCTCTTAACTTGAACAGAGTAAATGACATGGCAACTAAATAATATTTCACATGTAGTCTCCAAAGCAGTTTGCAAAAGAAAATTATTTAGGTGATAAACAGCTGGTGTTTCCTTTTGATATATTTTGCTGTAATCGTCAGGTTATTATAAATATGAAATATGAAATGGATACTTTTCATCCACTTTACATGTTGCATGAAATATCACTCAAACCACATAAGTCAGTAATGCCTGTTCTTCCTATGTGATGCTTGGTATGTGTACTGGCACTTTCTGCAGCCAGCCCTTAAACGTATACAGAAAGGTCTTAATGTTGGGAAAAAAAATGGAGACATCTGCACCAGGGCAAATCTGGTGTTTTACATGTACCGTATGTGTACATGTGAGTGAGAGAGTGAATTTTAGTTTTATGTCTATGATTTAGCAATATTCCAGCAATATCATGGCAGGGGACACCATATATAGGCTTCATCCATGTGGGGAATCGAACCTGGGAAGCAAACTTAAACCAGTGGGCTACCCTTATGCCCTGTATATGTGTACATGTACATAACTTAAAAATTTTTTAAAAAGAATTGATGAAGCTTCAATACTTTTCCCTGTCCAATATGTCTATATGGCACAAGATACAGAGAGATTTGTTTACACTGAAAAACTTGTAAGAGATAAATTATGTCTATTTTCCATTAATGTTTTGCAAAATGTGTATTTCAAGCATTAATAAAGAATGTTTTATAATCATACAGATACCATGGAGCTTATTCATTTTGCCGCATAAAAGAGTGCTATGGGATAATTTCATCGCGAACATCATATTTCAATGACAGAAAATCTTTAAACCTCAAAACTAGTAACTATGCAATCTCCTCTGAAACCATTAATAATGGTCAGTTGTTTGCCTTTCCTCTGCTGACATCATCAAATCATAGCAGAGTCTGCTACATTAATAGAATAACATGGTTTTGATATTCATGACCTAATGTGATTGGAGATAGTTTAAAAACTGTTTCAACATACACCCTGCATTTTCTTATATATTGTAAACTAACAACTGTCCAGGCTTCTGATAAACCATTTATGAGAGGTCTTACACCAGTGTTCGATCTTTAATTTATCCCCAAAGTCATTTGTGTAAGCATTTTTGATGTAGGCAGGTGATCTTAGCGGAGAGGAATCAGAAACATTGTTCAAAGTTAGAGTTAATAAGAATTCAGGCCAGAAATTGGCCAGGGTCACATTAAACAGCTTTAAAGTCCTGACATATGTAAGGCCGAATAATGAATTTTGCCAGAAAGTATAAAGTATAAGTTGGAATATGCCTAGCAATGTGAAACACTGACCAAAGAACCCTACCGCCTGTTGGGGCCAGGAAATTGAAATTGAAACAGATGAAAGCTCTTTGGAGACCAATAGCATGAAATGAAATTACACATGAGTCTATCAATTCATCAAGTTAAGACTTTGGAAATACTTCCATGAAATAAAAACAATTTGCCTTTGAAAATGCTGTATCTGCCAATTTCATATATGAAAACAAAATGAAAAAAATCAGATAACTTGGTGAAGCTTTATTAGTTACCCTGCCCAAAAGTGATTATTATTCATCAGAAATATCTAATGGCTGAGAGGTTGAGAGAGTTATGAAATTTGAGATACAGCCTTCACTAGACTTGGGCACTTAATGTACCAGTATGTACTCTACATGTTCAAGTACCACAACTTCTTGTTCAAGGTGGTAGAGGATATCAAGGCTAAAGGAGGGTGCACACACAGCCAACATCAGACCGACTTGTTGAAACACAACATTAAGGTGAAGGCTTCTTGATCTCTGCCTGTATGTGCAAAGATACACCTCCCAGTCACCATCAGTCATTCTCCAAGCTGAAAATAGTGTCAAGATCATATTAAATGTTCAATCATTCATAACAGCCATGATAGTTTTTGAGAAACTAAATAATTACGTTTGAAAGTCATGAGAAAAGTTTATTCATATGCAAAAAGCGGGTGTAACAGAAAGAATGGATCATATGCAACACTGTTTACTTAAGATAAAAGGATTTTTGTGACATATTGTGCCATCAGCAGTGAAACACTTCTCATACTCACAATACTATATCATATAATCCCTTACACAGACACCCAAATTGTGTGTCAGTGTGATTCTTTATCTCTAATTTATGTTGTCAATTCATCGTTTCAATAACAAATTTAGAAGCTAGATAACCATTACCATGTGGGCTCTTGTCACCGTTAGACCACAAATCGAGGCTACATTCAAATCAAGGCCACTAAAACAATCCATTCAACTCAAGCAGCCCTAGCTTCACTGCCTTAAATTAGTCTCTATAACAATGCCAACTTGTATCCATGGTAAAACATAAATAGGAAAGCATATACATGTAATGTATGCACCACAAAATGTGCACTCAATTCCTTACAAGTTGCACAAAAATCAAATTTTCCCATTAACTTCCAAAGCAACATTAAAACAACCAGCCTGTGAACAGCCAATACATGTAGGTACATATAGCCTCAGACCACTTTACTACCTGCTACAGTGGCGATGCCATGGCCAGAGCACCATAATTACAGAGCCCTGTCCTAGGCTGTCCTGTGGCATGCTGACTAACCTATTACTTCTCACTTACCCAGCAAAATATCGGGTCTGGATCAGTATTTCAGTTTTGCTTGCATCCACTGTCATCAACGGTCAGGCTGAATTTCTAGCTGAAATACACTAAACAGCCTTTGAACTTGGGGTCAAATCATGAAAGCGTTTGAGTCAATAGCATGTGCAGATTGAGGACAAAACAAACGCAATAAAAGTAAAATGTCTGATCTTTCATTTAAGCTGTCAGCTAAAGTCATCCTGAATAGACTAGCACAGACAAAATCAGTGCATTTAAACAAGGCACTACATTCCTCCTCTATTTTCCTTCCGGTCAAGTGGTGTAAAACTTAGAGGAATAATACAGGAGGTGAAAAGCCGACTCAGCTCGCATTAAATGTAACCTACATGAAAATATCTCACACACACTGCAGAAGCAATCAGGTTAAAAAGAAGCAACTAACATTGAAAAAATATGGTTAGGTTTAATTAGTGGATGAATGCACATTTTAACAACATAAAATCATCCAATCACTGCTGTCATTTGATTCAGTCAGCACCGCTCTCTGCTCTATGCTTTAAAACAAAAGGCACAGCAAAAACAACATGCATTTTCATTTCCTACCGTCCCCTGGGGTGCTTAGCTGGATGAAGCTCTCCTGGCAGCTGGCAGAACCTCTGTGGTGCACACTGACTGTCCGCTTTGACGTACCAGGAAGTGGCCTTCCAGCTAGGCTGAAATGGGAGAGAGATTGAATGAAATTTTCAGTCTAGAGGAGGTTGTACACATGGTCAAGGGATCAGGTGGGGCCTCTGCACCAGTCAAAACAGCCAAGAGGGTCCAGGGAGGGGCTAAGATTATTGTGTATTTAGTGCTTGTGCACTTAAGGACTCCTATAGGAAACCCAGTGCACAGAAAACCTTAAATGCACAATTGACCTTTTAAAAAGGCACAGCAAAACAACATGCATTTCATTTCCTACCAGTCCCCTGGGTGCTTGGGCTGGATGAAGCTCTCCTGGGCAGCTGGCAGAACCTCTGTGGTGAACAACACTGACCGTCCGCCTTCTTGACGCCGAGAAGTGGCTGGCCCAGCTTAGGCTGAAATGGGAGAGTGGAGGAATGAAATTTTCATTCAGAGGGCTGCACATGGCCTGCTGGATCAGGTGGGCCTCTGCACCAGCCAAAACAGCCAAGAGGGTCCAGGAGGCTAAGATTATTGTGATTTATAGCTTTCTGTGCACTTAAGGACTCCTATAGAAACCCCAAATGCACAGAAAACCTTTAAATGCAATAACAATGGACCTTTTAAAAAGGCACAGCAAAACAATATGTATTTCTTTATTTCCTACCAGTCCCCTGGGTGCTGGATGAGCCTCTGGGCAGCTGGCAGAACCTCTGTGGTGAATAACACTGACTGTCCGCCTTTGGACGCCGGAGGAAGTGGCCCACAGGCCGAAATGGGAGAGTGAGTGAATGAAATTTTCAGTCTAGTGGGGTTGTACATGGTCAAGCGGGATCAGGTGGGGCCTCTGCACCATTTCAAAAACAACAATAAGAGGGTCCAGGGAGGGGTTAAGACATTGTAGATGAGAGTTTTCTGCACTTATGACTCCTATAGGAAACCTTTAAATGCACAGAAAACCCAATGCAATGGACCTTTTAAAAAAGGGCAACAGCAAAAACAACATGCATTTCATTTCCTACCAGTCCCCCTGCTGGGGTGCTTGGGCTGGATGAAGCTCTCCTGGGCAGCTGGCAGAACCCCCGTGGTGAACACTGACTGTCCGCCTTGACGCTGCCGAGGAAGCGGGCCCAGCTAGGCTGAAATGGAGAGTGAGGAATGAAATTTCAGTTCAGAGGGGGTTGTACATGGTCAAAGGGATCAGGTGGGCCTCTAGCCAAAAACAGCCAAGAGGGTCCAGGGAGGCTGTTATCATTGTGATGAGAAAAGCTTGTGCACTTAAGGACTCCTATAGGAAACCTTGGGCGCAGAAAAACCTTAAATGCAATAGCCAATGACCTTTTAAAAAGGCACAGCAAAAACAACATGCATTTCATTTCACCAGTCCCCTGGGGTGCTTGGGGCTGGATGTAGAAGTCTCCCAAGAGCTGGCAGAACCTCTGTGGTGAACACTGACTGTCCGCCTTGACGCTGGGCCGGAGAAGTGGCCCAGCTAGGCTGAAATGGAGGAGTGAATGAAATTTTCAGTCTAGAGGGGCTGTACATGGTCAGCGGGATCAGGTGGGGCCTCTGCACCAGCCAAAACAGCCAAGAGGGTCCAGGAGGGGCCACAATATTAGATGGTTTTCTGTGCACTTAAGGACCTCTATAGGAAAACCTTAAATGCAATGTCCCTTAAATGCACAATGGACCTTTAAAAAAGGCAATAAGCAAAAACAACATGCATTTCATTTCCTACCAGTCCCCCTGGGGGTGCGCCGGGGCTTTGATGAAGCTTCCTGGGCAGCTGGCAGAACCTCTGTGGTGAACACTGACTGTCCCGCCTTGGACGCCGAGGAAGTGGCCCAGCCAGGGCCAACGGGAGAGTGAGTGAAATGGTAAATTTTCAGTCTGAGTGGGGTTGCATACGTCAAAGGGACTGTGGTGGGCCTCTGCACCAGCCAAAACAGGGTCCAGGAGGGGCCAATATTGTAGATGAGCAGTTTCTGCACTTAAGGACCCAGGAAACCTTAAAATGCACAGAAAACCTTTAAATGCACAATGGACCTTTTTAAAAAAGGCACAGCAAAACAACATGCATTTTCATTTCTACCAGTCCTGGGTGCTTGGGGCTGGACAGTTTCTTGGGCAGCTGGCAGAACCTCTGTGGTGCATTAATTGACTGGGTCCGGGCCTTTGACGCAAGCCGAGTGGGGAAGTGGCCCAGCTAGGCTGCAGAGTCAGAGTGAGTGAATGAAATTTTCAGTCTAGAGGGGTTGTACATGGTCAGGCTGGGATCAGGGTGGGCCCTCTGCACCAGCCGCCAAAAACAGCCAAGAGGGTCTCAGGAGGCTGTTGATCATTAGGTTTAGCTTGCGCACTTAAGGGACTCCTATAGGAAACCTTTAAATGCACACAGAAAAACCTTAATGCACAATGGACCTTTTAAAAAAGGCACATGGTAAAACAATGATGCATTTCATTTCCTACCAGTCCCCTGGGGTGCTTTGGGGCTGGATGAAGCTCTTCCTGGGCAGCTGGCAGAACCTCTGTGGTGAACACTGACTGTCCGGGCCTTTGGACGCCGAGAAGTGGGCTAAGCTTAGCCGAAATGGGAGAGTGAGTGGAATGAAATTTTTCTGTCTAGAGGGGTTGTACATGGTCAAAGGGATCAGGTGGGGCCTCTGCACCAGCCAAAACAGCTAAGAGGGTCCAGGAGGGGCTATGCCAGGTGATGCTTTCTGTACCAAGGACTCAGGAAACCTTAAACACGCAATGGTGAAAACCCAACAGTATCAAATGGACCCTTTTAAAAAGGCAACAGCAAAAACAACATGCATTTCTGGCTTCCTACCAGTCCCCGGGCAGCTTGGGGCTGGATGAGCCTTCCTGGGCAGCTGGCAGAACCTCTGTGGTAACGATTGACTGTCCTTGACGCTACGGGAGGCGAAGCGGCCCAGCCAGGCTGAACAGGTCGGGAGAGATTGAATGAAATTTTCAGTCTAGAGGGGTTGTACATGGTCAAGCTGGATCAGGTGGGGCCTCTGCACCAGCCAAAACAGCCAAGAGGGTCCAGGAGGGGTCAAGATTATTGTAGAGCTTTCTGTGCACTTAAGGACTCCTATAGAAACCTTAAAATGCACAGTAGAAAACCTTAAATGCACAATGACCTTTTAAAAAGGCATGCAAAACAACATGCATTTCATTTCCTACCAGTCCCCTGGGGTGCTTGGGGCTGATGAAGCTCCCAAGCAGCTGCTGGCAGAACCTCTGTGGTGCACACTGATCGTCCGCCTTTGACGCGTCGGAGAGGAAGTGTCCCAGCCAGGGCTGAAAGTCGGGAGAGAGATTGAATGAAATTTCGGGGCCCAGAGGGGGTTGTACATATCGCGATCATGTGGGGCCTCTGCACCAGCCAAAAACAGCCAAGCGGGTCCAGGGAGGGGCTGTTGATATTGTGATGAGTTTTTCTGTGCACTCCTATGACTCCTGCGAAACCTTAAGTGCACAGAAAACCCGGAATGCACAATGGACCTTTTAAAAAGGCACAGCAAAACAACATGCATTTCATTTCCACCAGTCCCCTGGGGTGCTTGGGGCTGATGAAGCTCTCCTGGGCAGCTGGCACCCTCTGTGGTGCACACTGACTGTCCGCCTTGACGCAATGAGGCCCCAGCTAGCCGGAAACAGGATTGTTCGAAATTTTCAGTCTAGAGGGGCTGTACATGGGTCGCGACCAGTTGAAAGGGTGCGTACCCATGAAAATGATTTTATATTCATAACTCTTTAGAAGGAAGTTGCTGGAAATAATTGAAAGTGATTTTGCGCCAATAAGTAAGCCTGGTGCAAGACTTGCCAAAGTACCAAAACTCTGGCAGTATGGTGATCTTTGGCGGGATATACTTTCGCTGCAGACATTTAAACCCGCCGAGGTTGACATGGTGGGTTTTTTTTATCCCGAATATATTTATCTGCAACCTTCACACCAGAAACTAGTAATTTCTACCATTTGAGGATTCCTCTGGTACTTCAGATACACTACCCAAATCTGCAGAAATATTTGTTGCCATGCTAGGTTACCCTGATATAAATCTCAAATATTTGTTTCAATTTTGTATGCCCTGATAGCCATGGAAAGGTAGCTTTGGGTACTGGGCCGCTCAACCTTTCCTTCCTTCATACATTAGGAGTCACACTATTGAAATACGTGGAGTTTAATTGATTCCGCGCCGTACGTACAAACATATGTATTGTATAAGCATTTTAGTTATTGACAAGAGATGTTATTCGTTTGGTTGAGAGTTACATGTAAGTCAGACTGAAAGCAATGACAATATTGACATGTGAATGTTTCCATCGCAACGCTAGGTACCGTGGTTGTTCTAGAGGAGTTTTCGCTTAAACTCTTTCACCGTGGGAAGTTGCGTCGCAAAACTTCAATACAGCACATTATATTGAATAAAACGGGCACGTATACTTCA